>NC_142803.1:66181789-66337471 GCF_049724085.1 Artemia sp. Qi Xiang Cuo | reverse complement strand
ACCTCATCCCTCCCTCAAAATATTTTGAGGGCTGCCCTTTATCAGAGATCGTTATCATTTTTGTAGAAATTTTAGAAATTCCTCTTGAAAATTATGAGGATAATTAACTTAGTTTGAAATTTTAGGCCCTCCTCCCTCCCTCAAAAATATTTTAAGGCTTGTCCTTTATCAGTGATCGTTATCCTTCTTGAAGAAATTTTAAAAAATTCTCTTGAAAACCATGAGGATAATTAATTTAATTTAAAATTTTAGGCCCTCCTCCCTCCCTCAAAAATATTTTGAGGGTTGTCCTTTATCAGAGATCGTTATCATTCTTGTAGAAATTTTAAAAAATCCTCTTGAAAATTATGAGGATAATTAAGTCAATTTGAAATTTTAGGCCCTCCTCCCTCACACAAAAATATTTTGATGGTTGTCCTTTATCAGAGATCGTTATCATTCTTGAAGAAATTTTAAAAAATCCTCTTGAAAATTATGAGTATAATTAATTAAATTTGAAATTTTAGGCCCTCCTCTCTCCCTAAAAAATATTTTGAGGGTTGCCCTTTATAACAGATCGTTATCCTTCTTGAAGAAATTTTAAAAAATTCTCTTGAAAACTATGAGGATAATTAATTCAATTTGAAATTTTAGGCCCTCCTCCCTCTCTCAAAAATATTTTGAGGGTTGCCCTTTATCACAGATCGTTATCCTTCTTGAAGAATTTTTAAAAAATACTCTTGAAAACCATGAGGATAATTAATTCAATTTGAAATTTTAGGTCCTCCTCCCTCCCTCAAAATATTTTGAGGGTTGCCCGCTTATCACAGATCGTTATCCTTCTTGAAGAATTTTTAAAAAATTCTCTTGAAAACTATGAGGATAATTAATTCAATTTGAAATTTTAGGCCCTCCTCTCTCCCTAAAAAATATTTTAAGGGTTGCCCTTTATCATCGATGGTTATCATTCTTGAAGAATTTTTGCATGGATATTAACTTGGATTAAAAAAGAGGAAGGGGGGGGGGATACTTCCCTTACATTAAGAGAGCTGTGGATTAAACTGTTGGCAGTAGTAAAATGTGAAAAAATTTTACATTTCAAAAATATAAAATATGAACGTCGCTCTCTAATTTAACGTGAAGAGTATATTTTTTTTTTAATTTAAGTTTACAATTGATATATGCCTTTCCAAACTAAGGATTGAAGAGCAAAGCCAAGATTTTGAAAGCGCTATATATTTAGGTCTAGAACTAAAGATATACAAAATATCTAAAAATAAACACAGGTTAGAAACAGGGGGTCTAGAAACATAGATGGCCATCTGAGAATTAGCTTCACGTAACACTTGAATACTTTCCCTTGCCAAAGGGGATATTAAAGTATCACTTCATGGGTCTATTTACTATCTCGATGGAGTTTGAAATTGTCTGTATGCAATGGAATATAAAATTTTACGATTCAAGACAAACATTTAAAAACTAGTCCAAGACAGGAATTAAGACTAAATTAAAACACAGTTCAAGCCTATTGGCTCTTGCACAGGTCACATGACTTGTCCTGAAAATTACCTTATGTTTACTGGTTTTCAGTCTTTTGATTAGAGATCTATTTCAGCTAATTGGTTGTTGCACAAATTATCTGGCTTATAATGAAAATTATCTCATGCCTGCTTGATATCATTATTTTGATAATAGATCTATTTCAGCTTCTTAGATCTTGCACACATCATATGGCTTGTCCTGAAAATTACATTATGCCTGCTGGTTTTCAGCCTTTTGATTATAGATCTATATCCAAACTCATTAGCTCTTGCACACGTCATATGGCTTGTCCTGAAAATTACCTTATGCCTGCTGGTTTTCAGCCTTTTGATTATAGATCTATATCAGCCTTTTGGCTCTTGAACACGTCATATGGCTTGTCCTGAAAATTACCTTATGCCTGCTGGTTTTCAGCCTTTTGATTATAGATCTATATCAGCCAATTGGCTCTTGCACACGTCATATGGCTTGTCCTGAAAATTACCTTATGCCTCCTCGTTTTCAGCCTTTTGATTATAGATCTATATCAGCCTATTTGCTCTTGCACACATCATATGGCTTATCATGAAAATTACCTTATGCCTGCTGGTTTTCAGCCTTTTGATTATAGATCTATATCAGCATATTGGATGTTGCACAAGTCATATGGCTTGTCATGAAAATTACCTTATGCCTGCTGGTTTTCAGCCTTTTGATTATAGATCTATATCAGCTTATTAGCTCTTGCACACGTCATATGGCTTGTCCTGAAAATTACCTCATGCCAGCTGTTTTTAAGACTTTCGATTATAGATCTATTTCATCCTATTAGCTCTTGCACACATCATATGACTTGTCCTGAAAATTAGCTTATGCCTGCTGGTTTTACAGCATTTTAATTACAGATCTATGTAAGCCTATTGGCTCTTGCACACGTTATATGGATTATCCTGAAAATTACCTTATGCCTGCTGGTTTTCAGCCTTTTGATTATAGATCTATATCAGCCTATTGGCTCTTGCACACGTCATATGGCTTGTCCTAGAAAATTACCTTATGCCTGCTGGTTTTCAGCCTTTTGATTACAGATCTATATCAGCCTATTGGCTCTTGCACACGTCATATGGCTTGTCCTGAAAATTACCTTATGCGTGCTGGTTTTCAACTTTTGATTATAGATCTATATCAGCCTATTTGCTCTTGCACACGTCATATGGCTTGTCCTGAAAATTACCTTATGCCTGCTGGTTTTCAGTCTTTTGATTATAGATCTATATCAGCTTATTGGCTCTTGCACCACGGCCTAATGGCTTGTCCTGAAGAGTACCCTTATGCCTGCTGGTTTTCAGCCTACTGATTATGGACTCTACATCAGCCCTGTGAAGCTCTCGCACTGTCATATGGCTTGTCCTGACAGGAATACCTTATGCCTGCTGGTTTTCAGCCTTTTGATTATAGATCTATATCAGCCTATTAGCTCTTGCACACGTCATATGGCTTGTCCTGAAAATTACCTTATGCCTGCTGGTTTTCAGCCTTTTGATTATAGATCTATATCAGCCTATTGGCTCTTGCACACATCATATGACTTGTCCTGAAAATTACCTTATGCCTGCTGGTTTTTCAGCCTTTTGATTACAGATCTATGTCAGCCTATTGGCTCTTGCACACATTATATGGCTTGTCCTGAAAATTTCCTTATGCCTGCAGGTTTTAAGCCTTGTGATTATAGATCTATATCAGCCTATTTGCTCTTGCACAAGTCATCTGGCTTGTCCTGAAAATTACCTTATGCCTGCTGGTTTTCAGTCTTTTAAGTACAGATCTATATCAGCGTATTAGCTCTTGCACACCTCATATGGCTTATACTTAAAATTACCTTATGCCTGCTGGTTTTTCAGCCTTTTAATTACAGATCTATATCAGCCTATTGGCTCTTGCACACGTCATATGGCTTATCCTGAAAATTACCTTATGCCTGCTGGTTTTCAGTCTTTTGATTATAGATCTATATCAGCCTATTGGCTCTTGCACACGTCATATGGCTTGTCCTGAAAATTACCTTATGCCTGCTGGTTTTTCAGCCTTTTGATTACAGATCTATATCAGCCTATTGGCTCTTGCACACGTCATATGGCTTGCCCTGAAAATTACCTTATGCCTGCTGGTTTTTCAGCCTTTTGATTACAGATCTATATCAGCCTATTGGCTCTTGCACACGTCATATGGCTTATCCTGAAAATTACCTTATGCCTGCTGGTTTTCAGCCTTTTAATTACAGATCTATATCAGCCTATTGGCTCTTGCACACGTCATATGGCTTATCCTTAAAATTACCTTATGTCTTCTTTTTTTCTGACTTTTGATTATAGATCTTTATCAGCTTATTGTCTCTTGCACACGTCATATTGCTTGTAATGAAAATTACCTTATGCCAGCTTGTTTTCAATCTTTTGATTACATATCTATATAAGCTTATTGGCTCTTGCACACGTCATATGGCTTATCCTGAAAATTACCTTATGCCTGCTGGTTTTTCAGTCTTGTAATTATAGATCTATATCAGCCTATTGGCTATTGCACACGTCATATGTCTTATCCTGAAAATTATCTTATGTCTGCTTGTTTTCAGTCTTTTGATTATAGATCTATATCAGATTATTGGCTCTTGCACACGTCATATGGCTTGTCCTGAAAATTACCTATGCTCTGGTGCCAGCCTTTGATTATAGATCTATATCAGCTTATTGGCTCTTGCACACGTCATATGGCTTGTCCTGAAAATTACCTTATGCCTGCTGGTTTTTTAGCCTTGTAATTACAGATCTATATCAGCCTATTCGCTGTTGCACACGTCATATGGCTTATCCTGAAAATAACATTATGCCTGCAGGTTTTCAACCTTTTGATTATAGATATATTTGAGCCTATTGGCTCTTGCATACATCATATGGCTTATCCTGAAAATTACCTTATGCGTGCTGGTTTTCAGCCTTTTAATTACAGATCTATATCAGCCTATTAGCTCTTGCACACGTTATATGGCTTGTCCTGAAAATTGCCGTCTGTCTGCTTGTTTTCAGCCTTGTGATTTTAGATATTTTTAAGCTTAGTGGCTCTTGCACATATCATATTGCTTATCATGAAAATTACATTATGCCTACTTGTTTTCAATCTTTTAATAATAGATCTATCTCAGCTTATTTGCTCTTGCACACATCATATGGCTTGTCATGAAAATTTCCTTATGCCTTCAGGTTTTCAGTCTTTTGATTATAGATCTATATCAGCTTATTGGCTGTTGCACAAGTCATATGGCTTATCCTTAAAATTATCTTATGCCTACTTTTTTTCAGTCTTTTGGTTATAGATCTATATCATCTTATTTGCTATTGCACACGTCATATGGCTTATCCTGAAAATTATCTTATGACTGCTTGTTTTCAGTCTTTTGATTATAGATCTATATCAGCCTATTGGCTCTTGCACACATCATATGGCTTGTCCTGAAAATTACCTTATGCCTGGTTTTTCAGCCTGTGATTACAGATCTATGTCAGCCTATTGGCTCTGGCACACGTCATATGGCTTGTCCTGAAAATTACCTTATGCCTGCTGGTTTTCAGCCTTTTGAGTATAGATCTATATCAGCCTATTGGCTCTTGCACACGTCATATGGATTGTCCTGAAAATTACCTTATGCCTGCTGGTTTTCAGCCTTTTGATTATAGATCTATATCAGCCTATTAGCTCTTGCACACATCATATGGCTTGTCCTGAAAATTTCCTTATGCCTGCTGGTTTTTCAGCCTTGTGATTACAGATCTATATCAGCCTATTGGCTCTTGCACACGTCATATGGCTTGTCCTGAAAATTACCTTATGCCTGCTGGTTTTCAGCCTTTTGATTATAGATCTATATCAGCTTATTGGCTCTTGCACACGTCATATGGCTTGTCCTGAAAATTACCTTATGCCTTCAGGTTTTCATTCTTTTGATTATCGATCTATATCAGCCTTTTGGTTCTTGCACACGTCATATGGCTTATCATGAAAATTACCTTATGCCTGCTGGTTTTCAGCCTTTTGATTATAGATCTATATCAGCTTATTGGCTCTTGCACACGTCATATGGCTTGTACTGAAAATTACCTTATGCCTGCTGGTTTTCAGTCTTTTGATTATAGATCTATATCAGCTTATTGGCTCTTGCATACGTCATATGGCTTGTCCTGAAAATGACCTTATGCCTGATGGTTTTTAGCCTTTTGATTATAGATCTATATCAGCCTATTAGCTCTTGCACACGTCATATGGCTTGTCATGAAAATTACGTTATGCCTGCTGGTTTTCTGTCTTTTGATTATAGATCTATATCAGCCTATTAGCTCTTCACACATCATATGACTTGTCCTGAAAATTACCTTATGCCTGCTGGTTTTCAGCCTTTTGATTATAGATCTATATCAGCCTATTGGCTCTTGCACAAGTCATATGGCTTGTACTGAAAATTAACGACGCCCTGCTGGTTTTCAGTCATGAAGTGATAGATATATATCATCTAAGTGGCTGTTTCATACGTCATATGTCTTATAATGAATATAATCTCATGACTGCAGTATTTCAGTCGGTAGGTTATATATATAAATAATCTTTTTGGCGGTTGAACAAGTCAAAAGGCTTTTACTGAAAATTACCTTATACCTGCTGGTTTTCAGCCTTTTGATTATAGATCTATATCAGCCTATTTGCTCTTGCACACGTCATATGGCTTGTCCTGAAAATTACCTTATGCCTGCTGGTTTTCAGCCTTTTGATTATAGATCTATATCAGCCTATTGGCTCTTGCACACGTCATATGGCTTGTCATGAAAATTACCTTATGCCTGCTGGTTTTCAGCCTTTTGATTATAGATGTATATGAGCCTATTGGCTCTTGCACACGTCATATGGCTTGTCCTGAAAATTACCTTATGCCTGCTGGTTTTTCAGCATTGTGATTAAAGATCTATATCAGCCTATTTGCTCTTGCACACATCATATGGCTTGTCATGAAAATTACCTTCTGCCTGCTGTTTTTAAGTATATTGATTATAGATTTATATCAGCCTATTGGCTGTTGCACAAGTCTTCTGGCTTGTCATGAAAATTACCTTATGCCTGCTGGTTTTCAGCCTTGTGATTATAGATCTATATCAGCCTATTAGCTCTTGCACACGTCATATGGCTTGTCCTGAAAATTACCTTATGCCTGCAGGATTTAAATCTTTTAATTACATATATATATCATCCAATTGTTTGTTGCATACGTAATATGGCTTTTCATTAAAATGACATTATTCCTGCTGGTTTTCAGCCTGTTGATTATAGATGTATATCAGCCGATTAGCTCTTGCACACGTCATCTGGCTTGTCCTGACAAGTACCTTATGCCTGCTGGTTTTATGCATTTTGATTATAGATCTATATCAGCCTATTGGCTCTTGCACACGTCATATGGCTTGTCCTGAAAATTACCTTATGCCTGCTGGTTTTTCAGCCTTGTGATTACAGATCTATATCAGCCTGAGATATATTACTTTCCATTGCCGCAAGAATATATTAAACGAAAATATTTAGAACTGTAATACTTACTTAGGTCATCCCACGTCTTGAGGTGCATAAGGTAGCAACAGTAGACCACCAATTCAGGTGATCTTTTGCCAGGGAACAACAGCTAATTCAGGGTAGTTTTAAGAATTGTTACCTTTTCCTCCGGGGACTGGCTTAGTGTGTTGCGCTCTTTTCTCCGCCTTCCAAGACCGGGTGGGGTCTATCAAAACATATCGTGTAGGAGGCGTCTTTTGTTCATATTGATCTTGTTTCTCTAGTAGCTTTATCTCCTTTTTCTGATCTCATTGATCACCAGTGTCTGTTCAGTATTTGTACATTGAAGCAGTATAGCAGTATAGAAATAAAATAAGTAAGAATCAAATAGAAGTAGCTTTTTTTCTATAACTGAGCTTTCTTTTACATTTATGAGCGTGAATTGCCGTGATTGCTTTCAATTTTAAACATTTAAACAAATTGCAAACACTCGATTTAGAATGTTTAATTACCTACCATCGTGCTTTTTGATCAAAACATAAAAAGCACGTACTTCAAAATCCAGGTCGAAATATCCAGACTTTTGTATCTGTTTTCTCAATATTTCAGTTTGGTCAGTTCAATAGCCCTCACAACAAGTCCTGTCATTTTCAACTTCACACACCAAACTGTTCCTAAGATATTGCTGTTACACCCTTTTGACAACATACATACAGAAGGCGTGTTCTGGTTCATTTGTTCGTCTTAAATCTTTCCTTACGACATCCTCTCGCCCCAACCGGGGATGAACTGATTATTGTTTAGTCCTAGGCGGTTTGGCGAAAGGACAATTTTTGGTCAATCTCATTCTTTCTCCGCACAACGTGCCCTAGTCATCTCAACCTTTCTCTAATTAAAGCCCCAGAAAGTGAGATTAAACCACACTTTTTGTACAGCCTACTGTTTGAGGCACAATCAGTCACTCGGAAGATTACAAATTGCTGAAAATTGAAATTAGTTGAAAATTGCTGAATTAGAAGGATTTTTTTTAAGCTAAGATCATTGTAACAAAGTTTGGATCATTATGAACTTTATATGATTTAGTGAAAAAACTAAGCAGTTCTAAGGGGGATGGGCTGGTTATCGTTACCCCGTCGCTCCTTTTGGATTTTAAGGGATATACATCTTAGAAGCTACAGTGATGACAGTGGTCAAATATGGCTCTGAAGCATGGACGCTCCGAAAAGCGGATGAAGATTTGCTAGATGTTTTCCAGAGAAATTGCTTAAGGATTGTTCTGGGTACCCGGCTGACTGACCGTATTTCAAACAATAGGCTATACGAAAAATGTGGTTCAATACCGCTTTCTAGGTCTATAATGAAAGAAAGGTTGAGGTGGTTAGGGCATGTTGTTCGGATGAAGGATGACAGATTGCCGAAGATTGTTCTTTTCGGCCAACCATCTGGGGCTAAAAGGAAAGCAGGTCGTCCCCGTCTGGGGTGGGAGGACGTCATAAAGAAAGATTTAAAGGAAATGGGAACTTCGTGGGCGGGTGTAAAAAGGGAGGCTTTGAATAGATTGGGGTGGAGGAGGAGCGTGCGTAGCTGTGTTGGCCTCAGGCGGCTTGATGCTGCGATGAGTTGTTAGTTGTAGTTAGTAGTAGTAGTACATCCATTACTCCCAACCTATTATAAAGTCTACACGCCTCTCATAACCGTTTCGTAATTCGAACTCGGTGAATGGAAATGTCTGAGACAAAGGAATCCAATAAAAAAAAATCTACCTTTTCCTCTTTGAGCAAGTTATAGCTCTAGACTTGTTGTAATATTACAAGTTTTATAAGGTAAATAGTCTTATTTGCCTTTTCGCCTGATACAGTAAGAGTTTTAAAATTTTGCACAGTATCAATAAAAAACCATATCCTGTTCGATCCCAAACTAAAAATGTAATTTATGTATTCAATGATTTATTTACAGGATACATCAACCAGCTGTCGTATTTATAGACGAGATTGATTCTTTGCTTAGTCAAATAAGTGATTCAGAGCATGAGCCATCACGACGTATAAAAACAGAATTTTTAGTACAGCTCGATGGTGCTGCTACTAGCAGTGAAGATAAGCTGCTTGTTATTGGTGCTACTAATAGGCCACAAGAATTGGATGAGGCAGCGCGGAGACGTTTGGTTAAACGCTTGTATATACCTCTTCCAGATTTTGAGGTTTGTACTCTTAAAGTACTTGCATGTCATTTTAACTTTCAGGGACTCACTTATTTATCAAATATTGCCAAACCGCACACAGCTTTTTGCTTGTCATGTGAAAGGAATAGCTTGTCATAACTCTCATGAGAGTGTCAACAAATAATTATTTTTTCACTTGTTGAGCACTTTAAATTTACATTAAATAAGGCCTTATATGGAGGGCTTTCATTAAGTAAGGCCTTATACGGAGAGCTTTCATTAAGTAAGGCCTTATATGGAGGGCTTTCATTAAGTAAGGCCTTATATGGAGGGCTTTCATTAAGTAAGGCCTTATATGGAGGGCTTTCATTAAGTAAGGCCTTATATGGAGGGCTTTCATTAAGTAAGGCCTTATATGGAGGGCTTTCATTAAATAAGGCCTTATATGGAGGGCTTTCATTAATTAAGGCCTTATATGGAGGGCTTTCATTTAATAAGGCATTATACGGAGGGCTTTCATTAATTAAGGACGTATAAGGAGGGCTTTCATTAAATAAGGCCTTATACGGAGGGCTTTCATTAAGTAAGGCCTTATATGGAGGGCTTTCATTAAGTAAGGCCTTATATGGAGGGCTTTCATTAAGTAAGGCCTTATATGGAGGGCTTTCATTAAGTAAGGCCTTATATGGAGGGCTTTCATTAAGTAAGGCCTCATATGGAGGGCTTTCATTAAGTAAGGCCTTATATGGAGGGCTTTCAAGGTAACACCACAGTTAATAAAGTTTTTCGTGAAATCGCACACAATAAAGTTTATCCCTCTCGTACAAGAATTTCATCTTTTTGACTTCACAGCTTTTTTTTATAGCAAATACTACTACTACTAACAACTCAATAATGCTAAATAAAACCGCCTGAGGCCAATACAGCTACACACGCTCCTCCTCCGTCCCAATCTATTCAAAACTTCCCTCTTTACACCCTCACAGGAAGTTTCCATTTCCTTTAAATCTTTCTTTATGACATCCTCCCACGCCAAAAGGACAACTTGCTTTCCGTTTAGCCCTAGACGGTTGGCCGAAAAGGAAAATTTTCGGCAACCTGTCATCCTTCATCCGCAGAACGTGCCCTAGCCAACTCAACCTTTCTCTCGTTATAGCCCTAGAAAGTGGGATTGATATTTTATAGCAAATAACTGAATTAATCAGACATGGAGCTGAGGAAACAGACAGTTCCTGTCCATGGAGACATGAACCTGAAACTATGTTCTTAAGTATTTCTTTTTTCTTTTAATAAGTAAGCCTGAAAAGAAAATATTTTTTGAAATGAAAATATTAAATACTTAAATATTTTTTTTATTTTTTAACCCTTATCATTTTACCAAGCAAAATATTTAAACAGGTATGCACTATTATATATGTAGACACTTATGTTGTTTATTTTAAATTTTCCACAAATTTTCCTCTATTGGCTGAACTTAGCGGACTTTCTTAAAAAAGCTAGATAAAGTTCAAGTTTTTCCCAACAACAATAAAGCCAACAAGCTTTATGCGATGAAAACAGTTTATTAACTTTATTGACACCGTGGGAGCCCTGCATTAGAAGTAAGAAATTTTAAGAGCAATTTAAAAATCGACTTGATAAAAACTGATTTTTTTTTACAATTAATCAACTTTGCGGATAATTTTCTAAGATTCTGTTGAAGTACCAAAGACACTAAAAAAGAAAAGTGATTAGTTAAATTGTTTAATTTGGAACTTACACAACCATATACGTCTGGGAACTTAATTTTCAGTGAAAAAGATCTTGATGTGCAGTCATGAAGCTTAACACACAGCGGGCACTGAGTTTGAAAATAAGGAACGTGTTTGAAAAATCATGAGAAAATGAGGGAAAATGTGCATTTTTATGGAGCTCTAGTAAGTCTGCTACATGATTTCTGTTGCATAATACAAACACTGCTATTGATGGGTGGTAATCTGGGTAAGAAAAAAAAACAAAATTGTTGAATGGGTAAAGTTGTGTAAGAATGTAACCCTAATATCTTGTTATTGAGTATGAATTGAAAATAATGCTGATATAATTCAATGCTAATAAAGTCTAAGCTATGCATTAATATAATTATTTCAAAAGTTATTCCAAATTAAACACTTCAAATTATTAGTTATTTGACTTATCCACAGGAAAACCTTTACAGAAGTTAGGAGCGAATCTCCAGCATTTTTATCGGGGGGGAGGGCAAGAAGGGTCCATATCTGGATAGTAGTCAAACGACATGGGATGTATAATACTTTTTTCTCCACAATATTGGGGTGGCAACTGCCCCCCCCCCTTGCCATCCCCAAACGATGCCCCTGACAGATGGATCAACTTAGCTATATTATTTCGTTATATTCATCCCTATAGTTGACTTTGACAGATCAATAGAATCCTTGCTTTCTTTTACTTAATTTTTACACATTCCCACTAGGATATATTTGTTGGACAGCAAAAGGTTGTATTGTACTAATGATGGTTTTAATCTTTGACGATGACAATGAGATAAGTGGGGCGGTACTACTTGTTGGTCCGGCTTGTTTTGTAAACAGGAAAGCTTCCGCTTATTTCTTTTCACGATTTAGTATGGCAACCAAGAAAAATTTTACACAACAGCAGAATATTAATAAGTGTTTAATAACTAAAAGAAAAATAATTGAAAATCCCTGTTTTCGGGTATGAATGGACCTAAGATGGAACCAGGGAGCAAAAAAATGTTTTCATTTTAATGCCATTGGTACTATAAGATTTCAATTATCTTTGTCACTTAAGTTGAGAGAATTTAGCTCTGATTCAATGATCGAACCACAAAAGATTAGAGTTTTTGACAAAATGTGTGACTTAGTAGTAATTGTTGTGACTTTGTTCATAAGCAAGTTTTTCTCTTAGGATTACTGAGTATTTGTTTTTTCCCTAGCTACAGGCTAAAGTGCTGAAGTGATGAGGTTTATGCGTGGTGTCTTTCTCTGGGATTATGAGCTTCCCAAGATTAGATGGGTGTACCTTCACGAAGAGAGTATCCAGATGTACAACTTATCTAGTTAAGGTGATTTCACTAGAGTTATAATTTCTGTTCGGTCATACCCCTGACTTATTTCCTTCTCCAACTGGCCCCAAATGTTGTAACTGGAGGTGGGTAAAGTTTGGCTACTGATTCATTCCAGGTCGAGGTACTAGTAGCTCTGATCGATTCCAAATCTGAGTTTTCAAGGCATTTTCAGGCTATAAGAATAACCAGTCTCTATTTTTAGTCTCATTTAGATCATAATCGGTGTTAGATTAATACTGCTGGCAACCGTGACCCAAACAGTGCTGGCACTGATTTGAACCTGTGTTTCCGAAGATTTAGGTCGGTCCCCTCCTGGGACCCAACTAGTGTTGGCAGCTATTGAAACCCACGTTTCCAAAAACTTCGATTAATTAAGCCTATAAAAATACCCTTCAGACATTCTGCAAATACTTACCAATTAAAAACATCTTATTTGATTTAGGATATGGGTGTCCTAGCCATAATCTAGAAACCGTTTCTTAAGACAGTTACATTTTCTTTTTTGGGGGGGGGGGGCTATTGTAATTTAGGAGAATCCGCCACTCAGGTAATAAAAGAGCAACCTATATACCAGTTGACATTGTTACCCGAACACAAACTCAAATATTGATAGTGATAATAGGTGGTCAGATCATCAGGGAAGTTTTCCTAGGTCTGACCCTAGGGGATACATTTTGGGGGATAAATTTTAGAGACTGAAATGCGTCAGATACTCCATTCTAAAATTAAAATAAAAATTGGATGAACTTGGCTACGTGAGCATAAATGGCGTAAAGTTCAAAGGTTAGGTTTGGTAAGGTTCATAGATCTTCACTCCACGATTAGCTAAAACGCCAGAGCGTACACCGGGCAGTGAAAACTTGAAAAGTAGGTTGAGGGACTTTTAAGTAGCATGTTTTGTGAGTTTGTTTAATAAGTTTTTCTCTTTGTCCTACTAAGTGTTTGCTTTCCCCAAGTTGAAGGCTAGGGGGCTGAAATAATGAGATTTATACCTCATACATTTATTTGAGATTATAAATATCCCAAGTTTAGGTGGATATACCTTGGTGAAGAGGGTTCCCAGAAGTGCAAACTAAAGCGATATCACTAGAGGTATAGTTTGCGCTCAGTCATACCCGTAGCTTATGCTTTTCTTCAACTTAGACCCAAAGGTGGCAACCCGAGGTGGCTACTGAGCCATTCCAGATCATGGTAGTAGTAACTTTGAGTCGTTCTGAATTTGAGTTTCTCAAGACAGTTCTATGGCTATAAGAATAGCCTAAGGTTAAAATCTCTGTAAATATTCTCTTTTCGATAATAGCGTGCACCGCAATAATTCAGCTGGTTCCTGCGACGACTCTAACATTCCCATCTTGAGTATATGGAATTTTTATTGCAGTCGTGGATTGGTTTTCCAGTTTCTGGTCCATATCCTGCTTTGGCATTTGGAAATAATACGGTTGGAGTTAATTTTTCTTTATTTTTGTTCTTTTTGTTTTGTTTAGTAAGCCGTATATTGATACTTATCCATTTAAATCGCTTTAACTTTTTTAGCTTTTCAATTTAACTTGCTAATAATCAAAAAATTTTAAAGGGAAGTGGTTAAGAAATAGAAAAGAGTGAGATGATGGAGAAGTTTTAACACAATTTGGGTTTTCAAAGTTTTTAATTGTGGGGCTCTACCACAATTGTTTCAAAAAATTTGACACTTTTTATTTTGAGTCGCTTTGTGATTGGATTTATAAATGTTGAAAAAATTTGAAAGGAAAGTGGGCATTTGGTGTGAGAGAGAAAAAAGTAAAGCTTCTAAGTAGGCTAGAGAAGTTTGCGCTGCCCTGTTGGTAGCAGATGGCTTTGTTCTGTGTTGAGTTTTTGCTAATAGAAGTAGTAAAAAATTCTTATGTATATATATAATTATACTAATAATTCATGTTATACCCTTTTTCAATGCATAACAATAGTGCATTAAGGAGCGAAGAATGAGAAAGGAAAAAACTCGACAATTACCAGTTATACGGCAGTATAAGTTGTATGACAAAACTGGTGAACAACAACAATTTAAGAGCTTAGAGGAATATCTTTCTACTCTACCGTATATAGTTGATGGTTAAATCCGAATCTGTCTTTTTTTATTATAAAAATTGGCTTCAACTACCCTTTTCAGGCGCGTCGTCAGCTGGTAATGAATATGATGAAAAAGGAGAGCAATGATCTATCTAAGGAAGACGTCGATGATATTGGCCAACTTACGAAAGGATACTCTGGTGCAGATGTGGCTAATTTATGTCGAGAGGCTGCTTTGGGGCCAATAAGGTCCATTCCTTTTAGTCAAATAGAGAACATCTCTCCAGATCAAGTAAGATCCAGCTTTCTTCTTCTTCTTCTTGACGCTATAGTTTTAATAAATGATTAATTAATCGAGATTCGTTGTGCCTTCACGCGTGCGCAATAACAAATTTTTAGTGCTTTGCGATGGAAATGAAACCTGTTGAAGCTATTTCTGTGATACTTTGGGAAACTTCCCAATCTGTGCGCTATGATGGGTCCCATTTCTGAACCAAATTTTCCATACTGTATAATACTTATGCTGTGGCTTGAAACCTCTTCAATAGGATTCCTTATATACTGACTTTGTGAATGCAATTTTCATCGGGATCACTTGCCTTTTTGGGCTAATTTTCTCCTTTTCAGAAATCACAAAAATTTCTGAAGCCCCTAAGGTTTTGTGAGTTGAAAATTGAAAACTTTTTGAATTTTATATATTAGAAATCGCATCCTAGATATTATTATCCTACATATTATCCTAGCCTAGGTAAATATGGTGTAGGAAACGAAAATAGTAACGGATACAGACTTTTACAATTTTGTCGGTATAACAATCTAGTTATAACCAATATGGTGTTTGGTCACAAAATGGCTCATAAGTTAGCATGGTATTCAAGTGATGGTAAGACAGCTAACCTTATTGATTATGTTATAGTAAACCTGAGACTGGCAGGATCATTACAAGATACTAAGGTATATATGGGAGCTGTTGTTAACGTTAAAAGAAAAGATCGCTATCTAGTAGTGTCTAGGGTTAATTTAAAGCTGAAATTTCATGATTTCCTCCCGGGAAATCATGATGTTAGTAGACTCCAAGATGAGAATTTGAGAGAAACTTTCCAGGAACAGTTGAATACTTAACTTCAGAGTTTAAAATTTGACAATATGGAAGATGGTTGTAATATTTTTAGGAAAATTATTTGTGAAATTGCTGAAGGTGTCTTAGGGAAGAAAGCTAGGACTGTTGTTAAGAAAATTACTGAAAAGGCTTTATGCTTCATTGAAAGGAGAAGGGACTTGTACAAGAATTATCTGAATGATAGATCATATGAAAACAAAAGGAATGTAAAGAAAGTGGAGAAATCATTAAAATATGAACTAAGGAGGTGTGAAGTGGAGGCCATGGATAAAATTACCGAGGATCTGGAAGATGCAGCTCAACGGCATAATAGTAAAATAGTGTACATGCATGTCAATAAATTCAGAGGGAGTAGTCAATCCGGAATTGTCCCAGTTAAAGATAGGAACGGGGCCACAATTCGTGATAAGGAAAGAGTTAGGATGGACAAACATTTTGAGAATTTTCTAAACCGAGATAGAGTTGCAGGAAAAGATATAGAGGAAAATAAAAAAGTTTGTGATACCTTGGATGTGAAGGAAGATTTGTTTTTTGAGGAGGAGCTAGCGACAGTGCTGATAGTGTGGTAAACGAGTTTCTTAAATATGGTGGCTCTGAGGTTAGAAATAAGCTACTGAAAATTGTGAATATGATTTTTGAAAAAGGGCACGTACCTAGCCAATTTAAGAAAACCTTAATTAAACCACTGTATAAGAAAGGTGATAAGAGTGAGTGTGGTAATTATCGATGCATTAATCTGGTCTCTGTAGGTAGCAAATTACTTAGTAATATGATACTTTTTAGACTGACAGATGCTATAGACAAAGTTGTAAGAGATGAACAGTGTGGTTGTAGGACGGGTAGGGGATATCTCGACCAAATTTTCACTCTTAGGTTAATAATTAAGAAGTGTCTACGCTTTCAAACACCTTTGGTCCTCAGTTTTATAGATTATGAACAAGCGTTCGACTCTGTTTATAGAAGAGCTTTAGCAAAGGTTTTAGCATTGTATGGTATACCAGACAAACACATCAAGTGACTAGTGCTATGTACGAGAATAACACTGCTGCGGTTAAGGTAGGAAATGAGGTTAGCAGCTGGTTTTGTATCAAATCAGGAGTTAAGCAAGGTTGTCTTCTATCACCCTTTATACGGATTATTTTGAAGGAATTTGTCTTAAGGCACAGGAAAGGCAATGGGAGACCACGGAATCAAATGGGGAGGAAAAAGTCTCCTGGGCTTGGATTATGCTGATGATTTAAGCATCCCAGATGAAAGTCTGAGCAAAATGAATGAACCTTTAGAGGTTTTGCGAGTTCAGGATTCTAGAATAGATTTGAAAATTACTATAATGGAGACTAAGTCACTAAGGCTAGGAATAAGTGAAGAGGAAAAGGTGACGTTGGGCAACGAAAAAATTGATCAGGGGGAGGGGGCAGCTTCACTTACCTTGGTAGGATTATTTGTAAAGACGGTGGGAGCAGTAAAGATGTTAAAAATAAAACAGTCAATG
The DNA here is from genome assembly GCF_049724085.1 of Artemia sp. Qi Xiang Cuo. Lineage (NCBI taxonomy): Eukaryota > Metazoa > Arthropoda > Branchiopoda > Anostraca > Artemiidae > Artemia > Artemia sp. Qi Xiang Cuo. Next base: position 66,320,487 of record NC_142803.1, on the reverse strand, counting down.
CCCAGGGTGTTTTTCACAGTTCAAAAAAGTTTGGAAGAATAGGAGCATAAGTCTGCAAACTAAGATTAGAATATTTAGAAGCTACAGTGATGACAGTGGTCAAATATTGCCAATCTTTCCAACATCCCCAATACACTTATCCATGCTCAGACACTTTTAGCAACTTCTATGATTTTATGCCCGTACCACATCATAGTCACATCTAACGATAAAGAAAGCCAAGTATCATGAATGAAAAGACAATTTTCTTGATTTTAGAGTCACACTTGTATTTAAAAAGCAAAAAATTAAAATTGCATGAAATTAGTTTAAAGAGTTTACACCAACAGTATTTTGTGTCCAACTGTTTTTTACTATCACTAAGTCTTCTTAATTTTTGTCAGATTCCTCTCCCAGATAGAAAAAACACTGTTCTAAGTTTCCATCTTTTCTAGTTTTGAAAATTGTGCCTTCAACCAAGACTCTGATTGATCAGTCAAGAAATTTATGTTTGAAAGTTGAACAATGTTCAACTCGAGAAATAACGAACGGCGAATGTAATTGGCGCTGATGTCGAACGTAATTTTGATTTTACCGACAAATGTGACTATGATGTGGCACGTGCATTACTCTTTTTTTTTAAATAGTTGTGGCTATTAAGTAACGAGACTGATACTGCTGCGAATCAAGGAGTCATGCGTCAACCACCATTGACCAATAGTTGTTTAGTGTGAACATATTCTTTACTTTAGTATGCAGTTAGTCTCGCTTCTGTAAACAACACCATTTAGTGAAAGCCTACGTTCGTGTTAATGTTGTTTTCTTTAGACTGATAAAATGGCTAGTGTGATAGTTGAGCAACGAATTATGCTGAAGTTTCAATTTAAACTTGGAAAAACTGCTACTGAAACTTATAATTTAGTAAAACAACTGTGTAGTGGGGAATGTTTATCTTGGGCACGTGTTTTTGAATGGTTTAAGCGTCTTAAAGATGGCCGAAAAGACGTTGAAGGTTGATTCGTGGCAAGGATGCCCTTCAACGTCAAAAACAAATGAAAATGTCGAAAAAATCGGTAATTCGATTACGGCAAATTTTACCTGCTGAATCTTAAGATGAGAAAATGTGAGGCTAAAATGATGCCAAGGCTTCTAACGTTTTTGCAGCAAATAGCCCGTGAAAATGTTTGTACTGACACTGGACGTGATTGAAAGTCATCCCTTTTTTTGACGCGATAACAACATATGGTGTTGTGCATTTTTACTTGTGATCCGGAAACGAAGCTTATGAAAAAAGTTCTGATGAAATATCGAGTTTCACGCTAATTTTATAAAGTTTTGCATCATGTCTAATTAAATATTTTCCCCCTAACTAATCTTATCTTTTCTGGTTGTCAGTAAATGGATGGCTCTTTCATTTAAGGTGTCTTTAGCCCATTTAGCTCTTTTTTCCAGGGCATATTTAGCCCATAAAGAAAACTTGACAATACTACTTCAAATAACACTAGTTGCTGTCTAATATTTTACAATTTTTGGTGTACTAGGCGTGTCACTGATTTCCTCATTTTAATCAACAATTATGGTTACTAATTGTTACAGACTGATGAATTATTTTTTGCTGCAATGCGGCTGGGTCGCTTTATAACCTAGAATAAAAATCTAGCTATTCGGTTTCTTGTATTGTATTATCAATGTATTTAAGCTAATCTTTTACGGCACAGTCCATAAAAGAAATGCTAAATGCATTAACTCCCAAATGAAACTTGAGTATGCTATTGGTTTATGATCCCTCCATTTATTGGAAGAGCCAAACTTCACCGACAGCCAGAAAAGCGACAGCCAGAGAAGCTTGAAGATCCATTAGATTAATTATAGGTAAAATATTTATAGATTTGAAATTATGCCGAAATATGTTAATAACCTTATAAAATTGATATGAAACTTGATATTTCACCTAAATCTACATATAATTTAATTAGATGATTATATACTGTGATTAGATGTTATATACATCTAAGTAATGCTAAGGTAATTAGATGTTATATACTGTCAAATATGGCTTCTTTCAGATGTTGTTTTTTTACCACAGCTGTGCCCAATATATGCCCTAAATTTAGTGGAGATTACCGTAATACCTGTCAAATAATTGAATTAAAAAAAAAACAAGTTTTTTCAACTGAAAGTAAGGAGCAACATTAAAACGAACAGAAATTATTACGTAAATGAGGGGGTTCGCCCCCTAGTCAATACTTCGCTCTTTGCGCTAAAGATTAAATTTTGTTCGAATCACAAATCCTTGAATCACAAAGGCCGTTAATTAGAATAGATAGCTCTTTTGAAAGCACTGAAAAAAACTTAACCGTAAAGAGCGAGGTATTGACTAGGGAGCGAACCCCCCCATATGCGTAATAGTTTCTGTTCGTTTTAAGTTTTAATGTTGCTCCTTACTTTCAGTTGAAAAACTTATTTTTTTATTTAATTTCTGATCGTTTTTTAAATAATGCTGGGAAATCCGGCGTCCCCTTTCATAGAAATGTCCCTTTCCCCAGCAAATGTCCTCCATGGAAAGATCCTGCCACGTAATCCCCTCCTCCAATCCTCCTCCTGAAAAAATCCCTCCCGAAAACGTCTGTATACTTCCCAATAACCAATACTATATGTAAACAATGGGCAAAGTTCATAACCTGCAGCCCTTCCCCAGAAGATTGTGGGGGTGTGGGGGACTAAGTCATCCTCAAAGACATATTTATTAGATTTTCGACTATGCTGAACAAAATGGCTATCTCAAAATTTTGATCGGGTGACTTTGGAAAAAATGAGCGTGGGAGAGGGACTAGTTGCACTCCAATTTTCTGGTCACTTCGAAATGGCACTAGATCTTTTAATTTCCGTTCGAATGAGCCCTCTCACGATATTCTTGGACTACTGGATCGATATGATCACCCCTGAAAAAAAAAAATACGCATCCGTGATCTTACTTCTGGCAAAAAATACAAAATTCCACATTTTTGTAGATCGGAGCTTGAAAAAACTACAGTAGGGTTTTTTGTTACGGTGAATCTGATGGTTTAACTTTCATTAAGATTGTATCACTTTTAGGGGACATTTCCCCCTTTTTTCGAAAATAAGGCACATTTTTCAGGCTCGTAACTTTTGATGGGATAGACTAAATTTGATAAAACTTATATATTTGAAAATCGAAATCAGCATAAAAATTCAATTCTTTTGATGTATCTACTGGTATCAAAATTCCGTTTTTTAGAGTTTGGTTACTATTGAGCCGGGTTGCTCCTTACTTACAGTTCGTTACCACGAACTGTTTGGAATGCATCATATTAGGTGTGATAGTTCCAAATGTAAAATCAGGCATTGGATTAAGGACAAATAAAAATCCCTCAAGCATACAGCTTTGTTCCCCTTACTAATGTCAACACTTCTACTTATAGATCAGATTTTCACAAAGAATAGTTCTGATGCCTCTTTATTGTTGATGAATACTATATAATTTATATGATTATTATTTATACAAAGGAACGAACACTTATAATTGTTTCCCTTATAGATCATAGTCTTTATAAATAAAGAGATAACTGTATTAAAATTAATTAATTTCATATTATGTAAAATCAATAATTAATAATTAAATTATGAAACAAATTTAATTGTTAAAATTATGTTTATATAAAATTATTAAAATTAAAATAAATTAATTAAATTATGAAATAATTAAAAATTATGAAATAAAAATTAATAGTTTAATTTCAGTAAATAATTTATTTTTAGGTGCGACCTGTGAATCTCGAAGATTTTAAAGCTGCTTTGAGTCAAGTCCGGGCGAGCGTTTCTGAAGCAGATCTGCGTGGCTATCTAGAGTGGAATAAGTCTTTTGGGAGTAGTGATGTTGTAGAGTAATTTCCATAAATGCAGAAAATGTTATCTGTTCGAAGCGCATATTGTTTGGCTTAAGATAAAAAGGCCTATTCCATACTTTTGTTTAAAATGAATGTGTAATAATTACAAATTAGAAAGTGAAAAAGTGAGTTTTTTGTGTATTTTCTATTTATATTTCAATTTTATATTTGTGGCTGCATAGTTATTTGATCGAAATGAAATAATATCTACAAGAAGAATTCTTACAAAAAATAATGAAATAATTAAACAACGAGGATGTAGTACAAATTATTTTAGAAATCACAATGAGATCTGAAAATTAGGAAGTGAAAAAGATTTTTAATTCCTTTCTGCAACGGTAGAAATAGCTAGAAAAGCGACTCTGATCTCAAATTTCAATCCATATTTTGAATTCCAGAAGGCCTTCCTCGTATTAATCAAGAAGTGTAAAAAAAAACAGAAACATTTTTATCTGATTTGTGCTCCCCTGTGAAAATTCCACAAGTTTATGCATTTGGAAATTGTATGTGGAATCTATTTCTCAGAAATATATTTTGAATACTTTAGTTTAAAATAATCACTGAGAAAATCTTTCAGAATTTGAAAAACTGCACACAACTCAAACAACCACTACAAAAAAGACTCAAGTAATAAATTGAAACTCATAATTAAGTAGATTTTTTCCTTAACTTTATTTCTAAATTAATCAAACCTTTTTTATTTTATTAATTGTGCTATCATTGTTATTCCATAATTTTATTTCTAGATAAATAAAGCAGAACTTTAGATTGCATCGATGGCAATTGGAGCTGACAGCTCGTTTCCCGCGCGAGTATTATAACTGTGGCACCTGAAATATGCCTCAGAAACATTGGAAAATTTTAACTTGACATTCAATCAAATAGAAATGATAAGCTAAAACTCCGATACCGAGCATTTCTAGTGATTTTTTATTTAAAATATTTTTTATTTGGTTGTATTATACTTCAAGGCTGGGCAGACGAAGTATTTTTCTAGTGGAAGAAATTTTTTTCTTATCTAGTGTAGAAATTTCTAGAATCACAAAGGCCGTTTAATTAGAATAAATAGCTCTTTTGAAAGTACTAAAAAAACTTTAGCGTAAAAAGCGAGGGCGAACCTACTCATATACGTAATAATATCTATTCGTTTTAAGTTTTGATGTTGCTCCTTACTTTCAGTTGAAAAAATTTGTTTTTGTTTTTTTATTTAATTTCTGATCGTTTTTTTTAAATGGTGGGAAATTCCCTTCTTGGAAAATTCCCTTCCCCCAGGAAAAGTTCCTCCATGGAAAGATTCTCCAACGTAACCCCCTCCCCGAACCCACACCAGAAAAAATCCCCCTTGAAAACGTCTGTATACTTCCCAGTAACCAATACTATATGTAAACAATGGGCAAAATTCATAACTTTCAGCCCTTCCCCCAAGGACTGTGGGGAATTAAGTTGCTGAACATTATTATGCTGAACAAAATGGCTATCTCAAAATTTTGATTGGCTGACTTTGGGAAAAAATGAGCGTTGGAGGGGGACTAGTTGCCCTCCATTTTCTTTTGCCACTGAAAAAGAGCACTAGAAATTTTAATTGCCCTTCGAATGGGCCCTCTCTCGATGATCTAGGACCTCTGGGTCGATACGATCACCTCTGGGAAAAAAAAACAACAAATAAACACGCATCCGTGATCTTTCTTCTGACAAAAAATACGAAATTCTACATTTTTGCAGATATGAGCTTCAAATCTCTATAGTAGTTTTCTCTGATACGCTGAATCTGATGGTGTTATTTTCCTTCAGATTCTCTGACTTTTAGGGGCTGTTTCCTCCTTTTTTCGAAAATAAGGCATATTTTCTCAGGCTCCCAACTTTTGATGAGTAAGACTAAACTTGATGAAACCTGAATATTTAAAATCAGCATAAAAATTTGATTCTTTTGATGTATCTATTGATATCAAAATTCCGTTTTTTAGAATTTTGGTTACTATTGAGCCGGGTCGCTCCTTACTTACAGTTCGTTACCACGAACTGTTTGAAAAACAACTGCTATAGCTGTTTTGTTGCTAGCCTTGATAATGTCTTAATCTGTAAAACAGAAATTGCTGTAAATCCAATAAAACAGAAAGTGCGGAAAAAAGAAAGTGTGGAAAGTAATCCAGGAACTATATCACTGTATTTTATAATTACTTATGATTGTTGCGCAAACGCTCAATTCTAGATGATAATAATTGCTTCTACCATAGAGGGTATTTGAGTGACAGATCTTATAAAATAAGAGGTAAGTACTGAAAGTAAAGAAGCATTAAAATATAAATTAATGAAGTGTGAAGTGGACGCTTTGGATAAAACTGCTTAAGACCTGGAAGATACAGGCAGGTGGCATAATACTCAAATATTGTATTGGCACGTTAAAAAACTGAGAGGGAATAGTCAATCTGGACTTGTCCCAGTCAAAGACAGGAACAGGGCTACAATTAGTTATAAGGAAAGAGTTAAAGAGTGATGGAAAAAACATTGTGAGAATGTTATAAAGTTACATGAAATGATACTGAAGCAAATGAAAAAGTTTATGCCACTTTTAGAGTGAAGGAAGATTTATTTTGGGAGGAAGTATTATAGAAGAAACTAAAAACATTGACAAATAATAAGGCTACGCGTGGTGAATAAGTGTCATAGATATGATGGTTGTACAGTTAGAGATAAATAACGATTTATGATTAGATCAGATTATGATTATAAATATGATCATTGAAAAAGGGGAAGTGCCTGGCGATTTTAGTAAAAACTTAGTAATAACAAAGGTGATAAGGTTGAGCGTGGTTATTGTCGAGGCATCATCTTGACTTCTATAGGAAGCATTGATATCTCATTTGATGCAACTGGTACAGCATATTTCTTGACAAGGGGTAATGCAGAACGACATAAACTAGTATTAGAGCACCAAGATCATTTCAAGACAATCTTCCAAACGTCTTTTCGCCTTTGGAAATGATTTATGTCTTTTCAGGATTGGCAGGAGTTCACTTTGGGTTTGAATGTTCACATATAATTTTGAGGTGTTACGGTTAAAATCGTACAAGCTCAAATTTGAATGGAAAATATAAGCATTTTTGATAGTTCGGGGGGGGGGCGGAAGGAGTGGAACATTTAGAGAAGGTGAAATATGAAGAGAATGGAAAGAGAGCAGTAGCCATCCTCTACTTTCCCACACCCTTCCTGCACACCTTCTCTAGGCACCCATTTAGAGCTCGGACAAAGGATTCCCAACGTGCCAACCAATTTAGCCTTGACGGCTCAAAGAGTCCATTCACCCTGAATTATAACTTCCAAACTTATTCAGCGGAAAGTAAGATATGAAAATTAATGTTTTCACAAGCGAGGCATTTTTTGCAAAAAAGTTCTAGTTGAGTTGTGGTTATTTCGGTATAAACCTCTAGGTATAAATGGCATATAAAGATTTGATTCCCAAGCAATTTTAACCGCTAAATTCCCCCTAAGAGCGGGTGAAATTCATTTAAGATACATAGAGTCCATCGTCACTGGGGTATTCAAAGGTATATAGATTAGTGTGGACACGCACCACATACGGGGGTAGTATAAATCCATGAGTGGTTTACCACTTGTGACGCTCAGATTGGGAATAAAGTAAAGGTGAAGATGTGATATTGGGTATTGAGAAGATCAACCAAGTAAATAGTTTCACTTACGTGGGTTAAATTATTAACAAAGCTGGTGAATGTAGTGAATAACGAGACAAGCCTATGGCTTATTTCATTTTTTGTTTAAGGTAAATAAATAAAATATGTTAAAAGTAGTAAAACCAAGGCCCAGGTTTTTTTCAAAGTTGAAAAAGTTGGAAGAATAGGAAGATAAATTTGTGAACGAAGATCAGAATTTCATAAGCTACAGAGATGACCGTCAAGGCCGTACCCGGAGGGGGGTTAAGAGGGTTTCAACCCCTCGCGAAATGTTTTTTTGACTCGTAGAAATGTAGTAAGAATGGATATAAACAAATTTTGTATGCATTTTTTGATGTTTTTTTTAGTGTAGACCCCCCCCCCCCCCCGATAAAAAATCTTTGAGTAAAACCCCCTTCGAAAAAAATCCTGGGTACGGCCTTGATGATAGTGGTCAAGTATGATTCTGAAATGTGGGTAATAGTCAAAACTTAGCTTTACATTGTAGGATTTTTCCAAAGATTATTTCTATACTTTTCAAAAATAAACATTTTTTAAAACAAAGCATCGTTCTTCAATTTTATTTTAGTGTAAGAAATAAGTTAAAAGTAATTAAAACGAAAGAATCAGGTCATTAGAATAATCAACGATGAATAAAAAATAAATAAAAGATCTTGCAAACATGATCTGAATCTATCAGAAGGAGGCAATAGGAAGCCAGCGTCTTTAAGGCTTCGAAAAAAAAGCAACGAAACGACTCGATTCTAGAAGTTAAATGTATTTTACATAATTTGTTTACAAGCTAACTTTGAAATCCAACTATCTCCGTAGCATAATATCAAAAAAAGAAAGTTGAAAAGTTAGAATCCCTAAGAAGGAAAAGACCATGAAAGGAAAGAGAGTTAAAGTCCATAGGAAATAATCTTAGGATATAGGAATAATATAAACTGGGACCATTAGACAGAGGGAATATGAAACTTGAGATTCAGAAAGATCGAAAAAAAAAACAGCTGAACAATTTTATTTAGTAAATTATACAAAAACTTTTTTTTTTGGGGGGGGGGATTTCGCTATCCGTGAAGTATAAGATATAAATATATATAAATTCGCAATAATTTAATTAGTGTCCATCGTCACATCTTGTGACTGAAGCTGACTCTGAGCAATTTCATGCAGCACTTTTTGCAAATGTTCCAACAGCTTTTCACCTTCTTGAACAACTGATTCCAACTTCAATGCTGCCTCAAAGTTTTCTTGTTCCAATTTTTGAAGACTAGCCACCTAAAATAAACGAAACCTTTTGAGAAATGAAATGAGTTCTTTGAAGACATAGCCCCATATCCCCTATTGATTTCATTGTAATAACACAACTAGGGCCGTATCAGGACTTTGTTTGGGAGGGGGCATTTACCAAAATAATTTTTGGTCGAGGGACGAGGAGGTAAAAAGAAGAAGCTTATTTCCCGTGAAATGTCTAACGGCCTCAAATAAGGATATTTTTGTCTATGTTTACAAGCAACCTGCGAGTACGAGAAAAAATTTTAAGTTTTTTTAGCATGAAATATTTTTTACCCGATTTTTAAGACTAATTAATGATTCAAATAAATACTTCAAAGGGAGGGTGGAGTCAAACCCAATACCCCCCCCCCCCTGGATACGATTCTGAATTCATCTCCCTCATAACGTGTTCTTCACATATTTTCCTTTAATAATTTCGATAAAAGTTCAAATAGGGATAAAATCCTTTTAATAGACAGGGAAGATGATAACAGTGATAGAAATTCACAAAAATAGCCCGATTCAGTGTCAGTCACGGAAGCCTTTTCCTGCTTATCGGACAGAGTATTTTCCTCTGAGTCATCGTCTGAGTCACTGTCGTGAAGTACAGAAAGACGAATATTCGGTACTTGGTGACCGAACGCAGAAAATACGTCGTCGGGTATCAAGGCTTTCATTATTAGCTGGCTTTCAATACCAGCTCGCCCTAGCTCGAGCTTGATTTCATCGTCCCCGGGCAAAGAAAAATCGGAACTGGCAGACACAACACCAATGGATCTAACTCGCTTGGCCTTGGGCAAGGACAACTTTTCATTAGAATATTGAGCTTCAAAATCCGTTATATTTTCATATCAACGAATTCGATGTAGAAGTTGGAGGAACGAAAAGTTTATTACAGTACTGTAAGTGCTGGTTTGAGACCGCATCTTCATAAAAAAAAAATCTTCACACGGTTGGCTATTCATGTTGGAGAGTTTGAAAAGACGTTCGAGCCCAAGCCGTTTGAATCGACGAATGAGAAGCACTAGGGAATGCATATTTATCTCTAGGCAATGGTAAAGGTTTGTGGTAATAAAATTCTCGTTCAAAGCATAATGTCCACTTTTTAGGACCCAGGATCTCCTATGTCGAACGCAGTAAACAACACGACCAAGTAAAGATAACCTCTCAAGAGGAGAAAGTTTGCCGTCGTAAAAAAACGCGCCCTACGCTTTCCATAAGCCAAAGATAAAACTGTGTTCCTTCGCTTCCAGGAACACGCTGTTTCAGGTGTGCCGAAGGCACGGAGGCACAGCCGGAGGCACGAAGGAAGGGACACCTGCGACGGTCAGTTATTAGCCCCTCGCTTACGACATCGTCCTACCCCATTTGGGGACGAACCGCTTTAGTTAGGCCAGAGAGAATTGGCGGACATGCACGATCTTTGAAAATGTCATCCTTCATCCACAGAACGTGTCCTAGCCATCTCAACCTATCTCTCACTGTAGCTCCAGAAAGCGGTATTGAACCCCATGTTTCATGCAGCTTACTGTTAGAGATGCGGTTAGACAGACTGGTACCCAAAACAATCTGTAGGCAATTTCTCTGGAAAACACCTAGCCCACGCTTCAGACCAATACTTGACCACTTCAATCACTCAAGCTTCCAAAATCCTAATCTTGGTTCGCAGACTTACATTCCTATTCTTCCACTTTTTTTGTGGTGTCTAAGACGTTATAATAAATGTGAGAAAATTTTATTAAAATTTAATAGTAATAAATAAAAGTTCAAATAGGGATAAAATCCTTTTAATAGACAGTGATGATGATAACAGTGATAGAAATTCACAAAAATACCAGATATTTCGGTCACATATGCAGTGACCGTCACTTCATCAAAAAGAATTTTATCCCTATTTAAACTTTTATTTATCGTCATGGAAAGGCAGTGTGGTTTTCGAAATTATTTAATAGTAATAGAAATATTTAATGGTAAAGAATGAGATTCAGGAATGAATGATAGAGTAAAGATAAAGAATGATATACACCAGTAAAAGAAAAAAAAAACTTGCCGCCAAATGAAATGGTAAACTTCTAGCTAATAGTATAGGAGATAGCAAACAAGATATTTCTCTTTTGAACTGATAATCCTACCCACACCCCTGCCCCGTGGGTACAGATATATATATATATATATATATATATATATATATATATATATATATATATATATATATATATCACTCTCATTAATATCATTAAGAGTATGTTTTTACCAACATATCTTATGAGCAATATAGAGATGTGAACATTGTCGTAACTACATCAAGGCTAAATCGTTCTCTATTATAGGAATAGTGTTATCCAGAGAACAAAAAATAATTCCATGTAAAACAGAAAAAAAATTGAAATGGCAATACGGGCCAATCCTTACAGTTAGGGAGGAAAGAAAGAATTTTACTGAAAAAGGCAAATTCACGAAAAATGGGCTTTAAGCAAAAAATTTTGCAGGAATACTCCTCTTATGTAATTGGTACGAGTTTTTTTTCTGTTCTTTTAACCCAAAGATAGAAACTTATTTCAGTTATAAAAAAAAAAACCAACTTAAGTCCAAATATGGTAATTTGAAATATTTTATTGTGCTATCCTTGGACATCTATCCTTAGACTTAGAGAGGTCAATGTAAATACCGCAATATAACTACGGTACTCCAAACCATTCTATTTGCGAAAATACATTGTAATGCATGGTACCTCAAACAACAAGTGATATCTTACCTGTAAGTCAGTAGTAGATTCTTCACTGGGTAACGAGTCGATCAAAACATCAATATCTTTGGCCGTTCTTGCAATCTGTTCTGCATATACTTTCGCTAAATCTAAAACATTGAAGAAATAAATAGCTTTAACAAAAGATAGTAGGCCTGAATAGTGCCTATGAGTGAAACAAGATTAGAAAAATATTTACGTTAGAAACGTAACATCCCATGTATGCGCTGTAATTACGTAACACCCACGCGTGTCTCCCCCTCAGTTACAGCCGGGGATTCCCCGCTTGACTAGCGGACTCTGACAAGTCCTATTACGTAACAACCTAAAGTAAACCAAACCTATTACATAACAACCAAAGAAAAAGACACTCCATATTATGTAATAATCAGCTGCATCTCTTAGTAAACATTCCCTATGACGTAACATATAGGAGTACTATACCGTTACAGGTACGCTATAGTATTGCGTAAGACCCAGGTGTGCGTAATAACGTCTTGAGGGGCTAACAACTTCAGGTTTACCCCCTATGAGCCTCACGGGATCCAAGGGGCCTTAATAGTGTCTACCAGTGAAACAAGGTTAGAAAAATATTTAACGAATCTTGAAAATTTAAACCTGCTAATAATGGATATTAAACAAGCATACCAAGCGATAATATATCCTTTCAAAACACTTATCTTAGCAATAATTAAAATTCCACATTGCCCAGTCTGATAGGCAACACATCAATTTCGTTATTTGAACTGAATGCGTTAATCTAAGAGTTCATTCTAAACCTAAGGCGATCTCAGTCAGATCAACCCAGAACGAACAAGAAAATTTAGTTTAGAGATTGGGAGGTTCAATAAATAATACAAAAGCAAAACCAATCATAAGAAAAATACAAGGAATTTCGGGAGAAATAGTAATTCTTTTAAATTTCAGGAGCCAAATACTAAGGCTAAACAGAAATGAATAATTGTATTATAAATTTGGGCCATAAATCAAAGTTTTCACTGTCTAGCCCCACAAATTTAAATAATAACAAAAAAAAAATCCAAACAGGAAATTCATTCCTGGATTTTATTAAATGAAAAACAAGTTTTTTTCAACTGAAAGAAAGAGGCAACAGTAAAACTTAAAACGAACAGAAATTATTCCGTATGCAACAGGGGCTGCCCTTTGCTCTTCAGGCAAAAGTTTGTAAGTACTTTAAAAAAGCTTCTTATTCCAACTAAACTGCCTTCTTATTCAGATTAAACGGCCTTCTTATTCCAATTAAACGGCCTTCTTAAAAAAACTTCTTATTCCAATTAAACAGCCTCCTTATTCCAATTAAACGGCCTTCTTATTCCAATTAAACGGCCCTTGTGTTTCAGGAGCAGTTTTCAAAGAATTGCGACAAAAAGTCAAGCTTTAGCGTAAAGAACAAGGCATTGAGGAGGGGGTTGCCCCCTCGTACATGGAATAATTTTTTTTCGTTTTAAGTTTTAATGTTGCTCCTAACTTTTAGTTGAAAAAACTTTTTTTTAATTTCTTTTCTGATCTTTTTCAAATAGTGCCGGGAAATCCACCTACCACCTCCATGGAAAATCCCCCCACAAAAAATTCCTCCAAGTAAAATCCCCCCTGGAGAATTCCCCAGGATAATTCCATCCTCACTGAAAATTTTCCCCAGAAAATTTCCTGCTGGCAATTCCAACAGAAAAATTTTCCTTACTTTTGTTCGAAACAAGACTTTTCTATTTAGTTTCTGATCATTTTTCAAATCGTGCTGAAAATCTCGCCTCTGTGGAAATTTTTTCCCGGAAATCTTTCTCCCCAAATGGAAAGTTGCTCCCGAGGAAGATTCCTCCATGGACAATCTTTACCGCGGAACCCCTATATCCATAGAGAAGACCCCTGGACAATTTCAACCTCGCTGAAAATTCTTCTTGGACAATTCCCCAGGAACATCTCCACATGTAAAATTGAGTCACCAAAGAAACAGTAGGCCTAAGGGAAATAAAAAGAATTTCACATAGGAATTCTGAGAAAACCGCCCCATGTAAAATTTTCCCTGAAAATTCACCCCCCATAGAATTCTTTCCGTGGAAAATCTCCTACTCCCATAGAGCCCCCCCCCCGCAAAAAAAAACAAAAAACAACAACATCCGTATACTTCCCAAAGACAAATACTATATGTAAAAAATGGGAAAATTCCATAGCTTAGAGCCCTTTCCCCAGGGGTTGTGAGGGGCTATCACTAATAGAAATACCGAGACATCGAAGAGAATCTACGAGAGGGATAGTAGAGCCACTGCAACGAAGGAAAGTAAAAGAATTTTTGTTGAAAGAAAGAAATTCACATTTAGCTACATTAAGAGAAAGGCCTATATCCGAAAAAGAAGTGACAACACCAGAAACCATGTTAGATGGAGCAGTCTATAATCTTTGTAAACATTCACAAATAAGGTGATTTGAGACAAGCTATTTACTGTAACAACAATATTTTCTCTCTCCATATTTACTTACAAAGTAAATACGATTCTACAAAAATGACAAAATGAAAAAGACAATAAAAAAGGCTATAAGTAAAAAAAAATAATAAAGCGACAAAAAAAGTCCATGTGCAAAAAGATGCACAATAGACAAATTTTGGACCTTTTAACACTTTGGAAAAAATTATGCTCATAAAACAAATAATACTAGTCACATAATATAAATGGCATATTGTTTTTACTTGTCTTCTCTTTGTTAGATCTAACCTATTTTTTTTGCTGCATTTCTTCTTTAATTAACTTTCTTCTTTAATCGACTTTTCTTCTCTAATTACATTTCTTCTTTAATCGGTTTTCTTCTTTAATTGGCATTAGGCAGATGGATGCAACAATGAGGTCGGCTGTGGTAATTAAAAGTGCGAGATGTGCCATTTTTGTAACTTTTTAGGAGAGACAAAAATGGAAAAATGGTTTGTCGGCTGTGCTCTGAAGGATGGGACTAATGGGAATAAAAAGACCATATTTCAAACCAACCTTTTATGCTCTTTTCAGTTGCATAAGTTAAATTCATGCATTCTGAGTAAACTCAAAATTATTCCATTTTATGCCTCCTTTTTCCTTGACAAAAAAAGGGGACAAATACCAGGTCCCAATGTTACAGCTCCATGTGATAATTCTCGTCGTCATTCTGAATTGCAACAAGACCTGATAACAAAGAGGCCATGGCCGTACCCAGAATTTTCTTTCGGAGGGGGGTTTACTCAAAACAATTTTTTTCGGGGGGGGGGGGGGTACAAGAAAAATACCTTAAAAACGCATACAAAACTTGTTTATATCCATTTTTGTCACGTTTTTACGAGCCAAAAACACATTTCGGGGGGTTCAAACCAGGTAACCCCCCCCCGCCCTGCATACGGCCCTGAAAGAGACATACGCAACTTAGAGGCGTATGTCTCTTTTTATCTTCATAACGGTAAAAGATATGACAATTCTGCCTCCACCATTCTATTCCTCGTGCTTAGTATACCCATGACACATACATAGCTCATTTTCGACCAAAATGGCATATGTGGCACTTTTAATTATCACAGCCACTACATCTGCTAGCAGTAATAGTACCAATGTAAGATAGTCCATAGTTTGCTAACGCTCACCAATTTACTTTAAAAAAATTATAACTGTCTTGTGTATCTTAGCCCTTCCCCCCTGAACTTTGAAAAATTACAAATAATAGTAATAAAAAAATCTAACCTGGCATTTCTGTTTGGTTTTGCTGAGGTGTGGCACTTCCTCTATCAAAGCCTGGAACTGGACTAGGAACAGCGAATTGTTGTAGCACACCAATAGCATTACAAAAATTGTCAGCTTGCTAGAGTGAAGTATCTATTAGTGCATGGATGTTTTAATTTATAACAGACAACAACCACCTTTTATTACATGTTGACAACAACCAGACAACAGACAACAACCATGTATTTTTTTTTCTTGTTTAGACCAGGGCACTTCGTATCGAAGGAGTTGTCGTAGGAACTTCGAAAAGAGTTCATTTGATTGAAAATAGAAAGGGCTAATGCCCTTTTTAATATTCAAAAGTGATTGGAGAGCAACTAATCAAAATGTTCTAAATGTGGCTCCATCGATCACAAATCGACGCCTGATACTCCATGCCAAAAAAGTGCCTTTTGCGTTTTTGCCAGACCAATGGTCATACGTGTTATAGTATAACACGTGTATATAGTATATATATATATATATATATATATATATATATATATATATATATATATATATATATATATATATAGTATACTACGTGTTATAGTATATACATGTTTATTACAGTTCCATGATTGTCCAATTGACACCATTGTTTTATTGAACCAATTTATAACAGACAACAGCATTTACAACAACTTTTTGAGTCCCTACGCCACATTGTAATTGCGCTTATGGAGAAAATCAAAATTGTGCACGAACACAGCAGCAACAATGGGTCCCATTCATAAAATACATTCAATAGCACAACATAAATGGTTCCATTCATACTTTCTTCATTCTGAACATGTTTCTCGAAAATGTATAAAAGAGCCGAATAGATTTGTAATTATGAAAATTTGCTTCAAGTAACAAAATGGATTTCTTCAAAAATTATAACTATTCATTTTCAAAGTGCAATTTAGGTACCATTAAATAAAAATTAAATAAACAATTTAGAAGAAGAATTTAGACACAAATTTATTTTCTTAATCAGGTACATTTTCTTTTGTGTGACCCTGATTGTTATTGGCAAATTATTATACTGTTATTCAATAATGGAACCCATGGAACCCAACAATGGGTCCCATTCATAACATACATTTAATTTTAAAGTTTAAGCCTTAAGGACACCCTAGACAGTCAATCATTTTGATCAAAAGCTTCCATCAATCAGTTGATTAGAGCATGATTGACCATCTAGGAGCCTGTTTGACGCTTGAGTCAAGCTTTGATGGTTATTGAAAGAAAGTTTAAATGACTCAATCGGTTCCTAGACGGTCAATCATGCTTTAATCAATTGATTGACATTGGAAGTGTGATTAAAATGTGACTTTGGCATAAAACTGACCGTAAATTTCCTTCTCTATTAGTAAGTTTTAACTTCCATTGTCTTATTTAGTAGTTTAACATTAGTTTCCCCAGTTGCGATCTGTAAGAGATTTATATACTGAACCGGCAGCTTGTTAAGTGAAACCCTATGGACAACTGACCAAACAATAACATAAATCGCCTGCATTTCACAGAGCTAATTTCCAAATTCCTGAAAGCTTGCCACATTTCACAATTACTGTCCATTTATGTTTTATTTGTATAATTTCCCACGTTTTTCATTTTTAAAAATACTGAATTTTTATTTGAATATGACGTTACTTATGCTGCACTTATCTGGGGCTAAAAGATATAACTTATCCAACAACTAATCCAGACGATTTAAAGTAGTAATCCTCATAGACATTTCTGCTGGAGAACATACAACGAACATTCGTCTGTCGTTCCAATCACCCACTTTCTAGAACCTTGCATGCATGTCATCACCATGGCTTCAAACGTTCTAGTCCTGATTTGCAGATTTATCTTCCTATTCTTTTCAATTGTAAAAATTCACCATGGACTTGGCTTTTCTATCTTTTACACATTCAGTGCATCCAACATCTTTACTGACAATTCTACCCAGGTAATTGAAGATATCCAGTTGACCATTTCTTGTCATTCAACATCAGGTCTTCCCTTTTAATTACTTATAGTTTAAGCAACTCAGTCTTCTTAACATTCATCTTCAAATGTATTTTTGCACCCAGAACTCAGAAAAATGATTGCAAATGCTGTGCATCAAATGTGGTTCCATAAATAAGAAGATATCTACTAATTTTGCTGATTTCACCAATCAATATAGCAGAGATAATAATCATTGAGAATAATTTAACAGTTGCCAACACCAGCTTTGCTTTAAATACCCATAATCAACTCAAATTCTGCCAAAATCCTCGTGATATTTTAGGTTCTCTTTTTGACGTAAATGCCCTCCAGTATGTTCTCTATCCTACCCTCCTTTTTCAAGGTTTTAAAATCTACAATTTTTCTTCAATTCGAACTTGCTACTTTAAATACTGTAATTTAGTCTTGGCTTTCCAATTTATTTTAGCAACACTAAACTACTTTTGAGATTTAAAATTAAAGAACCAATGCAGAGGGTGAGGGTGCAAACAAAAACCCTACAAAGTGCATGTATATAGCTAAAGGCTATGTCTGGCCTCATTGGGGGGGGGATTGAGATGCAACTGTGACAGTACGAATATCATATTTAGATAATATGTAGCCAAGAGCTACGACTGGCCTAACTAGGAGGAATGGGATTCAATTTATAACAGCCAAAATTATTTCATTTAGCCAATATGCAGCTAAGGGCTGTGTCTGACCTTATCAGGGAGATTAGGATGCAATTATGACAACAGGAATTATTATATTTACAAATATGTAGGCAACAGCTATGTCTGGCCTTGTTGAGGGGATTGGGATTTAATTGCATCAGTAGAATTTATATTTA
The DNA here is from genome assembly GCF_049724085.1 of Artemia sp. Qi Xiang Cuo. Classification (NCBI taxonomy): domain Eukaryota; kingdom Metazoa; phylum Arthropoda; class Branchiopoda; order Anostraca; family Artemiidae; genus Artemia; species Artemia sp. Qi Xiang Cuo. Next base: position 66,302,365 of record NC_142803.1, on the reverse strand, counting down.
GAAAAGGCAATGACTGGACAATCAAATACTATATTTCTGTTCTTTGATCCGAGTAGCCTACTGTCCTACATAGCAAATTATTACTGTTTGTGTCTATCACTGGTATAGAGTAATATTACCACTACTCAGACAGTGCCTGCTTTTTGACAAATATTTTGATAAAAATATTTCTTTCCTTAACGTGGACAATAATTTCCTAACCTTGGATAGTTGAAATTGAGACTAAGCTATCTGGGGTTGGCTGACTGCAACTTTCAATATCTAAACTAAGACAAAATTTATCCTTACAGCCTACTCTACTTACACAGAATTATTCTTCTATGCAACACTTGTTTGAGATTAGATTTATCTATGTTTGATTCTGAGATCTAGATACATTGTCCTAACATTAAGATCTTTTGTCCAAGAGTAGGCTGAAGCTTAAAAATTTTGTTCATGAATAGGCCCCATTTTCGATTATCGGTAGATTTAAAATATTTGGCAATATATACAGCTGTAACATTCAAGTTAATCACGAAATGATCAAGATTACTAGGCAATTCAATGGTGAGACTGTTCAATTTCTGGGTGATGTAATAGAGATTTTGCTGCGCTTTAACTGTTGAGATGGTGATCAGCTGTCTAAATACTGGGTATCTTACAAAATTACCTTATATTGTATTTGCTATAAAGCAATAATTTCTAGATTAAAATTTATTGAGTTCAAAATCAGAAGAAAAAAGGTTATGTGCTCATCCTATCTTTGAACGAGCAGCAAGGTAAATAAACTTTCAGGAATTAATCCATTGAGGCTTTTTTTTCTTAAATTAAAAAAAAACAAAACAGATTTACATTATAAATCAGGATTGAGCAAATGTACAAGACTCAAAATACTTTCTTTGTGCCTTTTTGGGGCAATTTATATTTCTCTCAAAGTTTTGCTCATCAAAGGTCAGTGGAGATAAGTACTCTAAAAAAAGCTTCTGAAGAGACCACTGTTGCACTAGGTCTATTCACACGTTCCATTGACCTAAATAAACGATGATACTTCCCAAGATACACACAAAACCCATGATTTAGAATTTTACCCTTATTTCACATCAACAGTTGGTTGATCAAGCCAGCTTGAAAAAAGCCATAAAGTTGTAGTGAAAGGGCTTTCCTGCTCTCTTGGAAGAGAAGAGCTAGATTACTGAAACATTCAGGAATGATTTCACAGTATATAACATATGCAATCAGGGTTTAATCAAACTTTAATTGCTGCCCCTTTCTTACTTCTTGGGCTTAAAAGATATCATCTTTTATGATAGTTCTATAGGCCTACCTGTTTTAATCTTGACAAAAAATGTGTCTCACCACAATTTTGAGTTTTTGGTCTCTTATTCATTGGCTCTTATAATTCTAGGTCTCTTGTAGTTATTCCAATTTTTCAAAATGCTATTTATATGGTGATATATATAGTATATATATATACAGTATATATAATCACAAATTATATATAGTATATAATAGGGTGATATTATATATAGTATATATATATATATATATATATATATATATATATATATATATATATATATATATATATATATGTATATATATATATATATATATATAGTATACAAATTATATATAGTATATAATAGGTAGGTGATATATAGTAATCACATATATATGTGATTAAAGGTGATATATCACCTATATATACTATATATACACCTATATATACGAGTGAGAATTGTGATATAATCACAAATATATAGTGATTGGCCACTTCTGAAGATAATATCCTAAACAAAATAAAATTACTGCAGTACCATTAAATTCCTCATTCTATTGTATTTCCAAATTTCATGCTTGTCATTTTTCTGACAATAGGGTAAAGGCACCGATGATTTGACAGTTTTTGTAAAAAAAAACTGTTTTTCTACTCTAGAAGTCTTAATTTAAAGACTTTCGGTTTGAAAAGGGTTTCAGTATGTAGGAAAAACATCTAGGAATCTAACTGTTTAATGAGAAGTTTGAAGTTTTGTCGGGAAAGGATGCAAAACTTCAATTTTCCGAAATTAGAGCATTTTCACCTACAAATTCGACACAACAAAAAAGTTACCTGTTTTCAACGCAAGTCGGAACCCAATTCGACACCCGTATTGGGTGTAGAGCCGATTATTCGACAGTTTTTGTAAAAAACCAGTTTTTCTACTCTAGAAATCTCAATTTAAAGACTCGGTTTGAAAAGTGTTTCAGTATGTAAGAAAAACATCTAGGAATCTAACTGTTTGATGAGAACTTTGAAGTTTTGTCTGGAAAGGGTACAAAACTCCAATTTTCCGAAATTAAAGCATTTTCACCCACAAATTCGACAAAACGAAAAAAGTTACCTGTTTTCGACGCAAGTTGGAACCCAATTCGACACCCGTCTAAATAATTGGGGAATGCTTGTGGGCGGAACCTGGTGTATTTGACACGTATATTCTTGTTTCTTTGTTTTTCTTCAACTTCATTTAATGTATAAAAGTATAAAAGAATATGCAAAAAGTAGAGGTAATAAAACTAACAAAATTGTTTCAAGTACGTAGTATTTGGTATAACAAAATTAGTACAAAAAATTTAAATATACATTATTAAATACAAATAGTATTTAGTATAACAAAATTGTTTCACTAGCATTTCGGAAGGGATAGGGTCTAGGAAAACGGGAGTGGATTTCAAGAAATCTCAGAAGTTTGTTTGATTTAGTGGGTTTTAGTTTCTAATGCACATTCTTAGTTTCGTCTCAAACATAGGTCTATACGTCATTTCGTATACGATTTTGTATTTGATAAAATTTGTACCTTTTATTCGGATGAAGGATAAATAAGGGTATAATCTAAAAAAATCTGGGGGGGGGCAACTGCCCCCCTACCCCATAGCAATTTACGCCCCTGCATGGTATGAGGCCAAGCGGCACTTCCTCAGATGATGAAAAAATCCAGTGTCTGTAAGTAAAACTTCTAAGTTAAAAAAAAACCTTTTGTTTAAATATTCTTTCATCTGAAATATTATTAGAAACAATAATCATCAAAATCTCTCGTTGCACAGAAAGCACCCGTAAATTCGACAGCTATGGTGCCTATGGTTTCGTCAGTGGATCCTGGAATTTTGACACCTATTATTTCTCATCTGTTTTACATGTTCAGTGAAGTTTTGACAAAGTCACTTATATTTCGACAGGGCCTGTTGCTGTCTGTCTAAAATTTTGACAAGGTTACTGCAAGATTTTCGCAAAAGAAATAAATTCCTTGATAGAAGCCGATATTACGCTTGAATGCGACTGAAGGAACATTTTTAGTCTGCCTGGTATTCCACTACATCAAACAAGAATTTTCAACACTTGGAACCTAGTTTCAACAATGCATTCCGTCGCCATTTTCATTTAATTTTATCAAGAAAAAGCTAATGTGACTACATTTCAGAGAAGATCAGATGTATCTCGACACATTGGCACTTATCCCAACTTTTTCTTGCAATAAATAACCAAGTAATGACAGTTTGGACATTACATACCTGAAAAATTGTCGGGAGCTCCTTTTGTGTTGAAAACAGGAAACTGACCAAATTGAATGTTCTTTTCATATCTGGGTGTACCGGATGTAGTGTCCATATTTCACACCGTGGGAATATAACAACGGATTCAAGAGAAGGCGCTCTAAGTCACTGCGAAGCAGAGCTATCCCGTTTTGAAGGAAAATTTCGACAGTGGTTCCGAAATTGCACTGTCGAATCATCGGTGCCTTTACCCTACACCCCCCCCTTATGGTCCCAGATACACCCCAACAAATATACAAAAAAAAAAAGAAAGGAAAAACTAATTATTTTATCCAGATGCCCTTGTAATTTTCTAAGGCAAAGCTAAATTTCATTAAGTTCAGACAGTGAATTTCTATTTAAAGAACTATGAAACATCACAAGATTTAATTATTAGAGAAACATATTATTAGGGCTACAATAGAAAACAATAGAGAGGGGAGGAGGTGCTTTGTCAGAAAAGCAAAGATGAAATTTGGAAATAACAAAGCATAAAATTAAGAACATAATGATACTAATTTATTTATGTAGTATAACGGGTGCCTGAAAAAGAACACAGGATTTGAATCTACTAAGCCTAAACCAAATTTATTTATTTGAACAAAGCACATGTACTGCTTAAGAAGTTTCAAGTGCCCATTTACAAAAATGTGGAATTTTGTATTTTTTACCAAAAGAAAGGGCCCATGGTTTTTCTTCTTGCAAAAAAAACAACATAAAATTCTGCATTTTTCAAGATGGGAACTTGGAACCTCTTGAGTAAAAATATCTGATACACTGAATATGATGGCGGTTTTCCTTAAGATTCTGTGACTTATTGGGGATGTTTCCACCCTTTATTGACAATCAGGGAAATTTTTCAGCCTATACTTCATGGATAGAATAAGTGCCTGTAAGGCTGGCATGGGGGGGGGGCATATGCCTGATGTGAGTTTTAAGTATAATTGCAAAATCCCCTGAATATATCAGAGAGCTTTGCTTTGTTAAAATATATAAATTCAATTTATAGTTGATTCAAATCTGGCACTCTTTTTGAAATACCCTATGTATTCCTTAGAAGTTGCCAGCCACTATACATTTATCAGTCCATTATTTCAGCAGCATTCTAGGCTCCTTCAAGTCTTTATTTCTAGATTTAAAAACCTTTGAAACCCTAGGACCTATTTTTCAGGATTCATCAAAGGCATAATGCTAAAAACACTTTCCTTGCATCTCATTTGAGCAGTATGTCAATTTCTCAAGGTTTCATTTAAAAAGGCAAAAATTTTAAATGTCCTTTCAGACACTAACAGGTTATCAAAGGTTAGCGCTCTTTGGAGAGGTAAGGGGTGCAAGTAAGTACTTCAAAATCTCTATTGAGGGGTAACTGAGGATAAGAATTCATTCCTGAAAGTTTCTTATGCCTAGCACAACTACTTTCTAAGACACATAAAAACTCTTCCATGATAGACAAAATTAAAGACAAGATATAGAATTTTACCAAAATAAGCACCAAATTAAAGAGAAAACCACAAAATCACTTAGTTTTTTGTACAGCCCAGGGCTATATCTAGCTTGTAACATTGCATAGGGGGCTCTTCTGAAGGAAATGTGCTACACAAATAAAAGTAGTTCCATTAGATTCCTTACTTATGCTCTTGCTCCTTGTCTATCATGTCTATAGAGATCACTATCAATGAAAAAAATATTTTTGAAAGTATATTATTAAGATATTTACTATAGTAAAAATACTATACTTATATAGTAAAATACTATATAGTAACATACTTATATAGTAAAATACTTACTTGATAGTCTCTAGTTTTCAAAATATCAAGAAGTTGATTCTTAATGTAACAAGAGACATGCTTCAAAAGGAGAACACCCTTTTAGATTGCTAATTTCATGATTATTTTCATGGTTTAGTTTATGTTTTTGACAATTCATCCCCAGCTATAATATCTATAATAGGGTAAAGGCACCAATGATTTGACAGTGCAATTTTGGAACCACTGTCAAAATTTTCCTTCAAAACAGGATAACTCTGCTCAGTCGTGACTTGAAACACCATCTCTTGAAGCCTTTGTTATATTTTGACAATACAAAACTTGGACACTATATCCAATACACTTAGATAAGAAAAGAACATTCAGTTTCCTCTTTTCAACACAATATTAGCTCCTCACAATTTTTTAGCTATGTAATGTTCAAACCATCATTACTTGGTTATCTTTTGTCAAAAAAAAGTTGGAATCAGCACCATTGCATCAAGATACATCTGATCTCCTCTAAAATGTAGCAACTTGACCTTTTTCTTGACAAAATTGACTTAAAATGGCAGCTAATATTATATTGACAAAAGTATGTTCCAAGTGTCAAAAATTCTTTTCTTATGAAGTGGAATACCAGGTCAACTAAAAATTTTCCTTCAGCCAAATTCAAACATAGATATTGGCTTCTATCATGAGATTAATTTCTTTTGAGAATATCTTGTAGTAACCTTGTCGAAATTTTCGACAGACAGGAACAGACCCTGTCAAAATATAGGTGACTCTGTTAAAACTTCACTGAAAATGTAAAATAGATGAGAAACAATTGGTGTTGAAGTTCAAGAGTCCTCTGACAAAAACAGCTGTCAAATTTATGGGTACTTTCTCAACAAAAAAGAAATGTTGATGATTATTGTTTTTAGTAATATTTCACATGAAAAAAAAAACACAAAAAAGATTTTAATTAAATTGTAGTTTTACTGATTTGATGCTAGATTTTTCCATCATCTGAGGAACTAACACTTGGCCTTATACAATGTACATATTTTTAAGCATTTGACTTGGTTCATCACAGCATCCTTAGTTATGTATCACTGAATAACTTTGAAGTAGACCCTCTCTTAGTAAATTTTGTATATGTTTTCTTTCAAATAGATTCCAAGTTGTAAAATACAATCCCCTCCCTATTTGGTGTTAACTTCCTTAAGAAACCTTGTTAGGACCACTCTTATATCTAGTATTGATTAATGAAATTGGTAAGAGATTCCCTCAAAATTGTTAATGTGTGAATTACTCGATCCTCAAAGTATGTCATAGAAATATCAAAAGTGGCCACATCAAAATTCTACCCATGTTTAGGACAAGGCTAAGAATTTACATACAAAAATAAATTCCACAAGTCAATTATAATAACAATAAAATTCTTGAAATACACTCCATTTTTTTTAGACTCTATCCCACCCAAAATGCTAGTGTAACATGTCAAACTCCTTGGTGCCTTTTCCAATAATCTTAAGTAGAACATGCATATTTCAAGGATTCTGAACTTTCTAGACAAAGCATAGTCAAAACTAAAACTTTTAAGTGGATTAAAATGACAGATTAACTTTGAAATGGCCAATTGTTGACAATATTTTCACTGTGAACAACAAAGAAATCTTTGCTGGGAAATTAAAGCTGAGAGGAAGTGGCCCTTTCCAGATAGCATTCTGAGATACTTTTCTTGTGGCATATAAGCAAAATGTGAAAAAGCCATATGACCTAGGTCACAAGATTACACTCCATATGATCATCCAATTTCATTCCTATACCTGAGACAATTTTTTTAGTTTTCTGCTTCCAGTATCTGAATAGTATTTTATACTTTTACACATTAAAGAAAGTTGAAGATAGACAAAGAAATAAAGTACAAAGAATAGGCATGTTGAATGCACAAGGATCCACCCACAAGCATTCCCCAAGTATTTCAACATATGTACAATTGGGTTCCAACTAACATAAAAAACAGGTAACTTTTTTGTTCTGTCAAATTTGTTGGTGAAAGTGATCCAATTTCAGAAAATCAGAGTTTTGTATCCTTTTCTGATAAAACATCAAAATTCTAATCAAATAGTAAGATTCCTAGATGTTTTCCTACATACTGAAAACCTTTTCAAACCAGAAGTCTTTAAGTTAGGCCTTCCAGAGTAGAAAAAGTTTTTTTTTTTTTTTTTTTACAAAACTGTCAAATCATTGGTACTTTTACCCTAGTCAAATATAGCCTTAGGCTATGTAGACAGGTTAGGCTATGTTAGGTTAGGTCACATAATAGCTGATGAAAACTGATTCAAAAACAGATATAAAAAATAGGGTGAAAACAAGGAAATATGATTCATCGGTATTTACTGCAAATTATAAAACAAGAATTCTACCATTTTTTGGTTAGTTTCTTTTATATAGCCTATGGCTATATGAGAGCATTAGAGACTGGGGACTGAATTGTCAAAAATGCAAACCAAACTACAAATATGAGCATAAATCTAGCAATCTAAAAATGTCTCTCTTTTTGTTCTAGTATGTCTTTTCTTTGGAGGCCCTATACCAGACCTTTACCTAATTTATGGAGATATTTCCTTCTGAGGAATGGTAATTCCAAACTATTATTGATGCAATTAATAGAGAAATACTTTATTAGGGCTATAATATATGACCATTGGGGGAGGGGGGGCGTAATGTTGGAAAAGCAACCCTGATATTTTTAAAGAGCCTAAAATAAGCAACCTAACAGTACTACTTTTATTTATTAGCATTTTTTTTTAAAAAGAGCCTTAACTACAGTGCTACATATCTAACCCTATTTGTAGAGCTGGGGTATAATTGTGATTATTGTAGGCCTAATTGGAAAGAAGATGGGTAAATATATATGTCTACAACATTCTAAAATTGAAATAGGGACAAAATGAACACCCTATTCTATTCCTTTTTATGCTCTTTTCAAATTTAATAATTACTTTACTTGAAAATCTCTTGTAATATTGCAACATTTACTGAATAAGAAGGAAAAGAGGACCCAAAGAAGAAGAGAGGTGAAAGGGGTTTGAGAGAGAGCTCTGATATCTTTAGTGAAATTCAAGAAGATGATTTATAAATAGTGTATCCAGTTGGACAGTGAAAAATCAATTCTTGTGGCAGTATCAGTTTTAGGCCTCATAATCTGGGGGGGGGGGTAAGGTGTACCGTAGGAATGTGAAAATATACAATATAAGCAATTTAATGACAGGTGTTGGAAAAACTAAAGGGAGGCAGCTGCTCCTCTCTGCCTAAAACTAAAGGAAGGGAACTGCTGCTGGTCTGTGGATTATATAAAATTAAAAAATGAATTACTATTAAAATAGTAAGTTTTAAACCAATATTTTAACCCTATTCTATAGGCTAGTCAAAGAAAAAGAGAAAAAGGTTTCATCTTAAAGGGCCCATAAAGTGATTAGAATAGAATTTCTGAGTAAATCAATTATCATATTTGAAAAGAGCATAAAAAAACCAGTAGAATTCTACTTTTGGCTATCTTGGAAAGGGGTTAGGCTAGGAAAATGAAACTTTGAGCAATGGGTCTAAAGGCTAAATTTGCCTGCATGACAAGTCCTATTGAAATTTTGACAGAAAACAAATTGAAATTTTGACAAAACAACATTTTACTTTAATTTTTAGTTATCCATTTCTTTTTCTATGGCTTTAGTTTTGAAAATGCAATTCCTGTTATTTGAGTAGAATTTTAAGCAATATCAATGTTTTTTTTTTCAAAACTTAGGAAATGTATTTGCATATCTTTAGAACCTTTCAAATAGGGATTGAGCAAAGTTGTGAAGCTAAAAACAATTTTGTTGTACTTCATTTAAGCAGAAGATCCATTTTGAAAGGTTCCACTTTTATAACACATGGATTTTTAAAGGTCATCAAAGCTTAGAACCCTCTAGAGGGAGAAAGATTGGAGGTAGGTACTTTAAAATACCTCATGGGACATACTTTAGCCTGTAGACCCATCACTGAAAGTTTTGTTTTCCTAACCTAACCCCTTTTCAAGATAACCCAAAGTAACTAAAGTAGAATTTTACCAAAAAGCCATCAAGTAGGCCTAGTATATTCACCTAATTTGTAGGGAAAATTTGCAGGTGGCACTATAATTTAGCTACGATGAAAGTGAAAATGTCATTTGATGCCTTTTTTATGCTCTTTCATAATACAATAATTGCTTCTGTTGCAAATTGCAGCTTGAGCCTCTAAAGGAGCCTTGAAGGTATTTCATTTTGTAACCTCACAAAGAAGTTATTAACACTAGTTAAGTTATTGGAAGTGGTTAAAAACATATCACTAGTTTATAAATAAGTATTTCAAGAGCAATACATTCCCAAAATACTTATTTATAACAATTCAAACCTCAATTATTAGGCAACTCAAATATTAACCATTTTCCTAGGCTACCATTTCAAGTTTTTCAAATACAGTCTACAAAAATAGCACTGAATTTTGCAATTCAAAACTTTCCTTTTGACAAATCAGGGTATATTCCAATTCAGGGTATATATTTACACATTAGGGAGGTGGGGTGTAAATTTAAATGTAAATTTGAAGTGGGCCATATAATTTAGCTAGGATGAAAGTGAAAACATCATTTGATGCTTTTTTATGCTCTTTCATAATTCATATAAAATACCTTTGGGGCCCCTTTAGGGGCTCAAGATGCATTTTGCAACAGAAGCAATAATTGTGTGGCACAAGGGGCACTATAATTTAGCTAGGATGACTCAACTCCCATTTTCCTAATGTTTCAATTTTTTTAAATGCCATTGACAAAAATAAAGCTGGACTTTGCAATTCAAAGCTTTGCTGTTAACACTTCAGGGTAGGCCTATATATTTGCACATTAGGGGGGTGGGGGATGTAAATTTCAATGTAAATTTGAAGTGGGGCATATAGTTTAGCTAGGATGAAATTGAAAACATCATTTGATGCTTTTTTATGCTCTTTCATAATTCATATTAAATACCTTTGGGGTCCCTTTAGGGGCTCAAGATGCAATTTGCAACAGACACAATTATTATTTAATGAAAGAGCATAAAAAAGGCATCAAATGAAGTTTTCACTTTCATCCTAGCTAAATTATAATTTCACCTGCAAATATAACATTTCTAGCTCATTAATGGAATGGTCTGTAATTTTGCCTTTTCCCCTTGTTCATAGGTCAGCTATAGAATCTTGGGTAAATATATACCAAATCATATTATTGAGTTAGGAATAAAGTGAATACACCATTTGATGCCTTTTTTTATGCTGATTACATATATAATAATCATTTCTATCAGAAATAAATTTCAGCCCCTTACCTTATATATGCCAATTCATGGTATATATTTCTACATTAGGGGGAGTGGGGGCAAATTTTGTTTCTGATGTAAATGGGAGGTAAGTTTAAACTTTACCCCCACCCCCCCCGAATGTAGAAATATATACCCTGAATTGGCCTATATAGGGGGGGCTCAAATTCATTTCCAATAGAAATGATTATCATACTTGTAATCAGTATAAAAAAAAGGCATAGAATGGTGTATTCACTTTATTCCTAACTCAATAATATGATTTGGTATATATTTACTGAATCTTGTAGGCTGTAAGTTTCCCAGAATAAAAAGTTCCATAAGCTATCCTTATGTGTATTTACCTTTCCTATCTGATTTCTGCAAGGCTACAGCCTAAAATCAACAAGTCTAATCTCTTTTAATTTTCAACTCGGCTCTTTTTCGGTTAGAAAAACTTCATACTCTAAGATTACTCTCTTTATGTGAAAAAATTAGTAATTAACATAAGAAATCTACAGTATTTATGTAATCTTGAAGCTGAGTAATTCTGTCAGCCATTTCTCTCCTCCCAATAACAAATTGAATATTTTTTGTAAAACTTTTTCTATGTCATCAGGCATTAGTAGCTGCGACATCTATTCTACGCAAAATATCCAATGTGTCTTTTACAGGTACTGCTTTACAGAGTCAACCGTCAGTCAAATTAGTATAACTTAACTGGAATAAAGGAAACTAAAATTACAATCTTATGATTATAAAACGTAATTATAATTAAAAATAAATTCTTCTAAACAAATATTTTTAAATTTAACTTTCCAGGCCTTAAAATATAGCCTGTTTTAGAACTAACGTGACGATGAACTCGATTTGGTGTTCATTTTCAATAAGAGCCAGATATCGTTGTGAACTTGATTTTGGAAATACCTGGGAAAATCCTAATTATATCGGATTTTAATTGAGTCCAATTTTATTGAAAGAAATCCAGGAATTTTTTTTAAAGGATAGCAGTTACATTACTGAACGACAATACATATTGGTTGTGCAATATTATTTTCAAACAATACAGCACAGCACACTATTCTTCTTCTTTCATATTAAAGTAAATTTCAAACCATTCAAGAATATACAGAAACGTCTATTAATAAACTACAGTAAGAGTGAAATTTCATGCGAACTTACTTGAATTAAGTGAAAGCAAATTTTAAACATGCCCCATTTTCACTTAACTTATTCCAATGGCCGTTGGTTAACTACAACAACAGCCAATTTTTACTATTGAATTGCGTTTAAAAGCCCTTAATTAAACCTACTGTTTGCTTACAACTATTTCCTTATTTTGATTCAAGACTCATTCGGCTGCAATTTGTCTCTTTAAAAGCAGAAAAGTCTAGAAAAATTTATCTATTAGTATGATCTAACAGCAGTTTAACTTAGTTTTAAATGTCCTTCGGGTTTGGAAGACGATATCAATTTTTTTGTAATAAGTTTATTACGAAGTTCGAACTACGTTTAATAGAGTAAAATAATGACCCATGTTTTATGAACTATCGCAACTGACTGCCATGAACTCTATTGAACGCGAGAAAGGATAACTGATTGATTAATGCCAGTGTTCCCTGACGAATGCCCTGACGAGGATACTCTGACTTACTTGACTTAATTCTCCTTCTAAATTGGCGCCAGTGTCGAGAAAGCAGACGCTAACGTCTTCTAGTGACCCTGGTCTTGAGCCACCATGCATGCATCTTCAGGTCTTATGCTTGCATGGATTAGGAGAGGATGTAGACTATCGGATCATCCTGCTCTTGGGTGACCGCGTGGTCGTTTTCATCCAGCGACCACAGGCTTAAACGATATGACAAGGTGGTTTCTTCTGGTATTCAGAGAAGGTGGCTGTACCATATCAGTGAAGGTTGTGCAACTTGCAGGGAGAACGGAACCTGCATCGTATGGGAAGGAGGGGGATGTTGCTGATAAATTCATACCAGCAAAGTCCCTTTATCTTGCGGAGTCCTTTGCGTTTGATTATATCCGGCAACCTTATAGTTTTGGAGATTGCTGGCCAAGTTTTTGTGCCATATAGTTGAACCCAACTGACATATCCAATATATATCTGCATCTTTGTAGAACGACTGAGAGGAGCGTTGCAACATCTCTCATAACTGTCTGGGCTTCTCGAAGTTACGCGAGGGTGTTGGTCATGAGTGCCAAATCGTCTGCGAAAACAACATCGCTTAAAAGTGCCACAGGGCTTCAAACCGAACTTTAGTCGGGCAGTTGTCCTCATCATAACGTAGTCAATAAACAATTAAATAGTTCAAGAGCCACCCCGCCTCCCTGACAAACTCCAGTACAAATGTAGAAAGGCTGGCTACGTTTCCCGTAAACTTGTATACAGCTTGACGTCCCATCAGCGACTTCCTATCTACAGAGTCAAAAGCCGCTTTGAAATCGACAAAGTCTATGTACACCTTCTTTTGAAATTCCCATATTTTTCTATCACCCACCTACAAGTGAATATCTGTTCGCTAGTGGAACGATTGGGCATAAAACCTGCTTGTGCGATTTACCAGTTTCTTCGAAGTATACTAGAGCACCTTGTCTCGGAGAGTAATTTGAAGCAATTTAGCAGGAACGGAGAGCAACATTATAACTCTGTAGTTAGAGCATTGGTTCCTAGTTCCTTTCCATTTCATCAGTGGCAAAATTATTCTAGCCAGCCAATCCCTCGGAATAATCTCCGAGCGCCACACCGTACAGAAGATTGTTAAAGGTTAGGTTCCTCCGTCCCTATCCCCGATAGGGAAATCCTGTTTGCGTGGCCTCATAGTGGCATCAGGACGGACCTTTCACGAGTCTTCCTAACCAAAACTGTGACTTCTAAAAGCGGCAGGGTAACCCTGAGAAGTGGCACTTGTCGAGGAAGCTATAGCACACCAAATGACATAGGATCTGCACTGGACTCAGACGAATGAATAATCCTTCTGGATTTCGTTTGTTTTCGTAGGCTTTTTTGGGCTAAAAAACCTCTCCTAACTAATTTATCTATTATGGGTTGCCTCCTCGTAGTAGCATAATATTTGTAGACATGAATATATGATGAATCGGAGGTAATAGGCTTCAGATTTTCTATCCAGGATTTCAACTCTAGTTGATAGAAGAGTATTGCCAAGTATAGAAAACTATGTTGCTACCAAGATAAGTCCAGGATTGAACATACCGTCCATTCTACTAGAGGTCCCAGGGATTTCTTGCTGTCCGGTACTAAGCCGGCTTAAGCGCTTCATGCAGCCTTGAAAATTGGAGAACTATTAATTTAACTTTTTTGTTTGTTTAAAAACATAATATAGTTTAATATTCAAATTAATTAATTAAATTCTGATTGAGTCGGAGATAATAGGTTTAGCGTTGTCAGTGAAGGATTTCGACTCTTATTGATAGAAAAACATTGCCAGGTGTGGACAATCATAGTGACCAAGGTAGGCCCAGGATTGCACAAAGCCTCCGTTCAGCTGAAGGTCCCAGGGACTGCATACTGTACGGTTCTATGCCGGGTTAAGACGCACTTTGGATGTGAAGGAAAATTTATTTTGTGAGGAAGAATTAGTGACAGAACTAAAAAGGTTAAAAAATAATAAGGTCCAAGGTGCGGATAGTTTTTTAAATGAGTTTTTATTAAGTATGGTGGTTGTGAGGTTAGAGATAAGTTACTGAAGATTATGAATGCAAAGAATACTTGATTACTGTGGGTTGTTGAGGAGGGGCGTACATAGATGTGTTGGCAGCGAGCGGGTTGGTGCTGCAGTGAGGATTTAGTAGTAATACTAGTAATTATATACCAAGTAAAATAACAAAAGAATTAAAACAGTTTTTTTTAAGAAAACCAATAGGCTTATTACTTGAATTAGTCTTAAATGATAAAGCTAAAGCACTAAAATACGTGATCAGGTAAGGAGGCACTATGTGTACAATAAGATCGGGAGAAACTACTACTGCTACTACTATCAACAAACTGTATCACCAAGCCACCTGAGGCCAAAACAGCTACGTACGCTCCTCCTCTATCCCAATCTGTTCCAAGCCTCCCTCATTACGCCCTCCCAAGGAGTTCCAATTTCCCTTAAATCTTTCCTTACAACCTCCCACCCCATTCGGAGACGGCAACCTACTTTTTGTTTGGTCCTAGACGGTTGGCCAACAAGGACAATCTCTGGTAGTCTATCAAGTTTTAACATATTTGCAGCACCCGTCATCTTTGCTAATAATACATAGGCTTGTGAAGCTGTCCCCTTGATAGATATTCTCGTTATCCAAAATTCATTCATTTTGCTAAAACTTTTATTTAGGAAGCTTAAATCATCAGCATAATCTAAGTCTACGGAAACAACCTACAGCAAGTTTTACTGTTCTCCCATTGGCTTTATTGTGCTCCTTAAGACAAAGTCCGTCGAAATGATCTATATAAATGGAAATAGAAGGCAACCCGGTTTAACTCCTGATTTAACATGAAATCAGCTACTAACCGCACTTGCTACCTTAACCGCAGCAGTGTTATCCTCGCACACAGCACTGAACAATTTAATATATCTATCTGGTGTACCATATAAGGATGGGACCTCCACCAAAGTTCTTCAGTCAGCTTAATCAAACGCTTGCATATAATCTATAAAACTGAAGACTTAAAGGGCTTGATGACTCAGGTACTTTTCAATTATTAATCTAAGAGTGAAAAATTGGTAAGCATATCGTACTAACTAATTTACTTCCTATAGAAACCAGGCTAATACCTCTATAGTTACCATATTCACTCTTATCACCTTTCTTATGGAGGGGTTTTAATTAGTTTTCATAAAATCGCTAGGTACTTCCTCTTTTTTAAAAATCTTATTCGTAATCTTCAATAGCTTATCTCTAACCTCACAACCATCATACTTAAAAACTCATTTACCTCACCGTCAGGATCTTGGGCCTTATCATTGTCTTATCCTTTTAGTACTGTCACTAATTGTTCCTTACAAAATATACCTTCCTTCATAACCCCAGTGTCACAAACTTTTTGTTCTTTTAAATATCTTTTCCTTTAACTCTATCAAGGTTTAGCATATTCTCAAAATGCTCTGACTATCTCTCTTTATCTCTTTGGTTCTCACAAATTATGGCCCAGTTCCTATCTTTAACTGGGATAAGTCCGGATTGACTGCTCCCAGTCAACTTATTAACATACCAGTACAATATTTTGCTATTATGCCATCTAGCTGCATCTTCAAGATCCTCGGCAATTTTATCCAAAGCCTCGACTTCATAACTCCTTAATTCGCAATTTAATTCTTTCTCTATTACCTTTACATTCCTCTTATTTTCATATGACATATTACTCAAATAATTCCAGTACAAGCCCCTTCTTTCAATTAAACATAAAGCATTTTCAATAATATATAGCAACTTTACAAACTATTTTTCTATAATTATTCCCTCCATCTTTTACACTGTCAAATTTTAAACTTTCCCGTTTAGTATATAAATGTTCCTGGAAAGTTTCTATCAAATTCTCATCCGTGAGTCTACCAACAAAATAACTTCCCAGGCGGTGCTTATTGTTTCTAAACTTTAAGTTATCCCTAGATACAACCAGATGGTGATCTTTACTTTTAACATTAAAACAACACTCCTATATACCCTAGTATCTTGTATCGATCCTGCCAGTTTTCACTTTATAATATCAGAATCAATAAGGTTAGCTGTCTTGCCATCATGTGGGAATACCATGTTGACTTATGGGCCATTTCATGACCAAATGCTGTATTGGTTATAACTAAATTCTTATACCTACAAAAGTATAGCAGTCTCTAACCATTGCTGTTCTCTTTTTCTATATCAAATTTACTTAGGCTACGAGCCATCTAGCCAACATTTCTACTAACTTGAGCATTAAAATCCCTCAAGGTTTAATTTAAAAATATCTGTACAAAATAGACATAAATAGAGGGTAAACGCTGGAGACATAAATGGTAGATAAAGACACCATGAACCCGTGATTGAAAATATTGGCGAGAACCGTGATCTCTCTGTGCTTAATTTTAGGTGCTGGATGTTCCATTTATGTCGGGTTTCATAAGCATGGGCATGTAGCACAGGGAAAAAATTATTCGAACGAAAGTACAGAGGTATTTCCGACTGGTCATATTGTACCTTAAATAAAAAAGAATTAAGGGTGAATATCTGTGAAACAGGCAAAATATTAGTTAAAAGATATAGAGTTTCAGGTTTACTCTTATTAGGATACGAAGACAGTTATGGTAAATATTTCTTTAAAATTGGAAGAGCCCAGTTTTGCAGAATTTGTATCATTTTCACATGACATCCGAATGTTGCCAAATATATCAGAGGACAATACGTAAGATGGGAATGAACCAACGCAAAATAAATTAGACGTAGGATTTCATATGGAAAAAAAATGTTGAAACCTTCGCATTATACCAACCGCTTGAGCAACTTTAACCCGTAATCTATTACAATGTTCTTTATATAACAGATTTTCATCAATAATAATACCCAGATACCGGAGCGATGTTACCCTTTGAATTTGAATATTTGTAGCATGATCAAATATTGTTCAAATTCCTTGTGCATTCTGCCCAATTCTACTATAAATGATAAATTTGGTTTTCTATGCATTTAATGACAAACGATTAGCTTTTAGCCATACAAGAAGTTGTGAAAATACGATTTGCAGCTTCTCTTTGAGATCCTGTTCCGACTGTCCAGTAAGTGATGTTCCGGTATCATCAGCAAAAAGAACATTCAGACCATGGTTTTCTGTCGCTGATGGAAGGTCATTTATGTATATTATAAAAAGCAGTGGTTCCAGGATTGAACCTTGCGGGACACCAATATTTAAAAACAAACATGGATCCGAAACTGTGTCGTTGATCATAGTCACTTGGGAGCGACCACTTAGGTAAGATGCGATAAAATCGTGCCTCAGTAAAAATTCCATATTTCTACCTGGGACCCTGTCTATTTGTACCTCTAGCTGTAAGTAAAATTCATCTGTCCACTTATATCTCTGCCAATCAGTTCTACGAGGGCATACTCGTCATGAGCTATACTCCCTGCCTCTGAACCCTATCCTTCCCGCCTGAATAAGTAAACTCATCCATTCCCGCCTGAATAACCTAATTTCATGTTTCCTATACTTGGGATATGAGTTTCTAAAACTACTAATAAGTCAAGTTCGAACCTTCTGAATTCATCAGTCAAAATGTGGATAAAATGGTTGTTTTTTTAACGTTTTAACATTCTAAGCTGTAGAATTTTCGAATTCTTTAAATCATTGAAATTATTATGGCCTCAGGAAAAGCAACGGTCCCAGAACCAGTGCAGAACGGGGAGTTCGTCTCCTCCGTCCTTCTCAAATTTACACGAAGCACTTAAGGCGGCTTAGAAACAGACAGGTAGATGTCTCTGAGATCCCGGTTGAAAGGAGACTTTTTCAAACCTCGGCATATCTTGGTCACAATACGGTTTCCACACTTGGCGATGCTCTTCGATCAACAAGAGTCAAAATCCTTCACAGACAATATCAAGCCTATTACCTCCGACTCTTTATACATTCATCCCTATAAATATCATGATAATTCGGGAATATTTTTCCTCAAACGAAATTTGATTAATTAATTATAAATTTGAAACAATATTTATTTATTTATTAAATAATTAAAAATTTATTCAATTCATTAATTTAATTTATTTGTTTAAACAGTATTTGAATTTTTAATTTAATTTAATATCTTTTTAAGTCTATTTCATGTCTTTTCTTTAACTCTTTGACTAAAAGATAGAAGCTATTATTTTTTTTTAGCTAATTAATCGGGTTTCATATTATTCCTTTAATTTGTTTGAATTTCCTAAGATTTATGTTTTGATTAATTAAAATTCTAAAAGTTTAAGAGTTTATTGATCTCAGTTTCAAGACTTGTAATTAAAATTTTTCTTCCCAATAGGACGTTGAGCAGATGGCTTTGATTATCCCTTATCGAAGTACCTAGAACACTGATTAGGAATGAGCTTTGGTCTTTTAAAGAAAGTGTTAGACCAGCAATATCAGAGTTCTCCAACTTTCTTAATGCAAATTCTTGTTTTTAATATGTAAAAAAATTAAGATCTTAGTCATTCGATCAGCCAAAGGAAGGCACTCCACTTAGGGGATGAAATATTGAGACCATTTTTGCGAGCTGGCTAACAAAATTGGCTTGCCTTTCTTTCCGATATTTATTATCAACAGAAAGCTGCCAGACTGAGATCTGAGAGAACATAATAGTTGGTTAGACTTGGAAAGTAAATTAAAGCCATTGTAAAGATTTTTGTTTTTTTTTGCGTTAAAACCAAATTTTAAGACATTTTAACCATAATATGGATTCGACAGTCGAAGGAAACCAGACTCGCCGACCTAGATATTTTTGACTCTAAAAATGCCTCAAACAAGACTAACTTTTATTCCGACTGGAAATTCACACACAAAAAAACTAATTAACTTTAGCTTTTTTAGTCGGAGTTTCAGCATTTGTCTTCGAAAAACTTGCTTTTATTCCTAAGGATCGAAGCATACGACTCTTAGAGTATGCTCCAAAAAGAGTGTTCAACAATGCCACTCCGTAGCCAGTTGCCCGTTCACCCTGCAAATAAAACAAACCATTAGAACTTATAAATACTCGGCAAATTCATAACAAAAGAGGAAGAAAATATCCAAGAAGAAAATAGCTAGAATAGCCAATGTTCAGCAATACCACTCTATAGCCAATAAAATAGCCAAAATATCCAAGAAGAAAATAGCCAGAATAGCGAAGAGTGTTCAGCAATGCCACTCCATAGCCAATAACAGCAAAGAACAAAATGGCTAAAATAGCCAAGAGTGTTAAGCAATACCATTCTATAGCTAAAATAGCCAGAAGTGTTCAGCAATGCCACTCTACAAGCAATAAAATAGCCAAAATAAACAAAGAAAAAAACCGAGAAGAAAATAGCCAGAATTGCCAAGAGTGTTTAGCAATACCACTCCAAAAGCTAGTTTCCCATTCACCCTGCAAATAAAACAGACTATTAAAACTCAAAAATACTCGGCAAAATCTTAACGAAAGAAGATAAAGAAAATAGCCAAGCTAATCAGCCAACCAAAGTAATTAGCAGCCGAGGAAATACGATATTTTCATAAGCAAATCTTCTGAATCCCAAAGGTCGTTCATGTGTATCAGACATGAACACAAACAGGATGTGGGAACAAATGAACCAGTGCTCCTTAGTTCTCAGCAGTTTTACAATATTTCCAACAGTTCCTCATGCTTTCCATATCATCCACTAATTTTTAATGTTTACTTTTATAAAGTTGTGTACCCCCCCCCCCCAAAAAAAAAAAAAAAAAATATTAAGTAGTTGGCATGTACACCGATGATATTATGTAGATCAGTTTGAATCGAAACAAAAGGATGGAAAGAGAACAAGTTTTTTCTTTTGATATACATATTCCATCGATAGAAGCAGGCAAAAATGCTATTCTTGAATAAGAGAACACTTTGTAGAAAAAGTATGTTTAAGTTTTCTTAAAATACCAATACTTCTGCATATCTTCATTTTAATCAAATCAATGTGACGCTTGAAAGACAGGTTTTCATCAACAAGAATGCCCCAAAAACGAACATATCAATCTTTAGATCTATGAATTATCCAAATAGGCTGGTGAATTTCTCATAACTGGGAATAAACCTGAGAAACACGTGAAAAAATAAAAAACTGGACTTGGAAAAATTTAGGGTAAGATAATTAGCATCAAGCCATAAAATTACTCTTTCAAGCAAATTTTCCGAATTTACTGGAAGCTCTGATTCGCAATTTCCCGAAGTGCCAAGTGTGCTGTCATCAGTAAAATAAACAAGGACATTAGAAGAAGGCGAACTATAGTTGGCACTATGGGCAAGGGAAAGCTTAGGATGACAAAGTCTACAGCAATTAATAAGTTTCTGCTTTTTTACTACATAAAAAAAGATCATTTACATAAATCAAAAATAGAACAGGCCTAAAACTGATCCCTGTGGGACGCCAAAGTTCACCTGTGAGGGTGAACGGAAAAGTGAATCAACAGAAATTAACCTATCATTCAAATAAGACTGAAACCAAGAAAATACATTTCCTCTTATGCCAAAATGAGACATCTTCGATTTCATGGGTTAAGGAATCGAATGTCATACGAATATCAAGGAATATACCAACCGGAATCAATCCCGAATCTAATGCAGAATGAATAAAAATTTTTAGATTTTAGAAAAGTAAGGTAAGCATAGTATAAAAGTAAAAGTAAAAGTAAAAGTATAAAAGTAATAAAAGTAAAAGTAAAAGTAAAAGTAATAAAAGTAAAAGTAAAAGCATAGTATAAAAGTAAGCATAGCCTTATCAAAGATTTTACTAAATACAGAAAAAATTGAAACTGGTCGATAATTTACTGGATTATTTATAGCTCCACAAAGCAATACAATAGATCTATACAAAGCAATAATCCGAGCACGCTTGAGAGCATCAGGAAAAACTCCACATTGAAATGAAAGATTAATAACTTTTTTTAGAGGCAAAACTATTGAAGGAAGAATAGTTTTAACTACCTTAGTAGAAATAGAATCTGCCCCATATAATAATAATAATAATATTTTATTACCCGTCAAAATCAAACAAAAGAGACGGAGTACATAAAAATACAAGAAAAAGATAAACAAGACAAATACAAAATACATAAAAATACAAGTGTTAGACACAAATATAATACTCACTAGTAAGAAAAGACTGGTTAAACCATAAAACAAAAACAAAAACACACTGAGTTCTACTGGCGGAGGATTTCAAACCACGGATGGCTTTTAACATTATTATTGAACTTTGTGGTCTGATTAAGGATGACTGAAGTTGGGTCTGCTATATTATAATTCCTAATAAGAAAAGAATTTCGGGACCAAAGTGGGAGAAGAAGTAGAAACTCAGCATACTTAAAGAAAACAGATCGAAGTTTACGTTTATCATACTCAGGAAAATAAAGAGGCGAGCTAAAACTTTTCTGTTGAACCTCAACTTATTTGAAACAATTTTACTATATGCAAAACCAATTCGCTTCTGTAGATAATCGAAAAGCATTCGATGGGTTGTTTTTAGAGTTGAACCGATAGGAAGGCCAAGGTAAGTAATGAACTGGACTGGCTTAACATTTGTGTTTCCAAGAGCAATCGTAAAACCACCGGGTACTGATTTCCAATTGAAAAGCAGGATTTCCGACTTTTCTGCGTTAAACTCTAATCCGAGCTGCTTATAATCAATCTGGAGGATGTTAAAGTTTTCCTCTGTACCCGAAACAGCACGACTCGAATTAAGTATATCATCCGCATATGTTATTAACGAAATATCGATACATCGCAGGACACAAGTTGTTTTACATCTCTCTTGCCCTCGGATTATTGTATTATTAAAAGCAGTAGGTCAAGTTATTGCCCCTTGTCGAGCTCCTTTTTTTAACCGGGACAACATGATTACTTTTTTTTTATTTCAAGATACAGATGCTGATGCGAGAGCTTAAGTTCGGCTTTCAGATTTGCATACATATCTTTTAAAGGAAGAAGGTTTCCTTTTTTTTACACCGCGCTTTCCCATATCCAATATCAACTCATCACGAATCAAAGAGTCAAAGGCACGTTGAACATCGTACGCCGCGATAGCCAAACTTTCTCCAATTTTCTCGGTATCAACGAGAATAGATGCTACGGCAGACAACGTATGGCAACAACCCAGACGCGGCTAGAAAACAAACTGTGAGTCCGGGCTATAACACTTATTTCGGACTTCATTAATTATCAAAAGCTAAAATATTTTACAAAAAGTTGTCAAAACCGTGATCGGCCGAAAAGACGAACATTCCCGATAAGGTTTACCTTTCTTAGGGATCGGAGTTAAAGCCCCAATACAAAACCATGATGGAACTATCCTGGTGACGAAAATCATTTGAAATAACAGAGTAACATGATGAAGGAATAATTGATTACAAATTTTGACATGGAACGCGGAAGTATTATCTGAACCACTGGATTTCTTTTGCTTAAAGTGATCAATAGCACTCATTACACACTCTAGAGAAACCACAACATCAGAATTAGACGAACTAGCTAAGAAAGAATCTAACTCACACTTATAATAATCCGCCAGGCACTTTTCAGGGGCAGAGAACATGTTCTCATAATATTCGACCCAAGTTGATTCATGAATGTTACAATCCGGTATATTATTAAGGCAATTACTCTGTGGTTTTAGCACCATTTTCCAAAGCTCATTTGGATCATTAAGAACTTTATCGGAATAAACTGACTGAATTGGGCTCCTATGCTTGGCTAGCTCATTTGCGAACCGTTTTTTAGTCTGCAATCTTATCTGATTTACAATGCCAGACCTAGGAGAGCCACAGTCTCTCCAAATTTTCAACAAAAATTTTGCCCTATCACACGCTTCACAAAATACTGGGTTCTTTGACCACCCAATAATTCCGTCCCAATTATAATACGCTTAATAGGAACAGCCGCAAGCTCGGCAACACGCAATCAATGAATCATTTCGGCACAGTATACATTTAGCTTCACTCGCGTATCAACTGAGTCTGCACGAGCAGACTTGCAAAGTAGATCATAGGGCACACGGATTTTTTCCAGGATTACATCACACGACTAATTACGACGTTCGTCCAATTCGACGGGAATTCTCTTCACTACCCCAATAAAGTTGGAGCCCATAGTGATGCATGTATCGTTGGTTGCTGGCCTTTTATGTAGTCAACGACAGCTTCAGCAGCATCTCTAGACTTAACTATAAGTTTTCAGTCGGCTTTACTCTTACGTAGTTCAATGATTTGAGAAGGATTTGAACACACTGAATCGACAAAGGACTTACGAGCACTGTGGGTGTTGAGTGATCCAGGTAAGTTCTTGGGTACAACTGCATAAGATGAAGCCTCGGATTCCGATGAATTGAATTTCGAGGGCTAAGAAATAGATTTGCTATTGTTTGATTCCACTAGACAATCAATTCTCCGGTCTAGTTCGTTTACTTTCACAGCCAGAGTAGCCACTACTGCATCGCCTAAAGTGGGAACAGAGCAAGGATTCTCAATTACGAATTTTTGGCATTGACTTCTTTTCTTTATACCGAGCGTGTAACCCTTTACAAATATCTGTAACATTGTCTTCACTTTTCACATTTCTAACGAACCTGCTCATAAAACTAAAACTTATCGTGCAACATTTCTTTCGCTGCAAATATGTCATCCTTACTAAAGAAGCTTGTTGTTTTACCAACAATTAACTCAATCTTCGCACCCTCAGTCATTGATCGATAAATAAAGTTCAAAACAGGGCTTAATATTAAGCCCGTCATGATAACAGAAACTTGTCTAGCTGGATTTATCACCTGGCGATCAAACTCCAAGTTACTGTCAAAATATCCAGGGCAAAAGTCCGTTCATTTGACTAGGTAAAATAAGTTCATAAAAAACTTACCAAACAGCTTCTTAATATCCAGAAAATTGCTATTTTTTGTTCGTCCACACTGAATGAAAGCTAGGTGAAGACTGGGTGAAGGCTAGGTGAAAGCTATATGAGGACAAGTTTTTCAAGCCCTAACAATTTTAGTAATTTTACTTTTACTAGCTCTAGAAACATAAACTTAAGGCAAGACGGCCCGAGGTAAGATCTTAAGTCTGGCTTAGGCCAATAAAAAGTAACTGTAGAAGCAATATGCTCAGCAATGCTAGCGAATAATGAAGTGAATGCCTCTTGGACATTAAGCTCATCCTCTACAGCTTCATCACCAATGACGAGACTCATAGGTAAAGAGCTAGATTGAGAACCGGGTTTAAGCAAAAATTTTGTTACCTTCCAAGTTTTACGAACATCATTGCCACACGCAGCAAAATTATTTCGATAATAGAGATTTGGCTTTCCTACACAAGGAATTATATGTATATATTCCGGTATATCTTAAATTGACAATAGGCCCAATAGGAGTGGACTTATAAGCCCTCCATAGGTTATTTTTTCTTCTCCAGCTCTTGAGAAGTCCGGATGTCATTCATGGGTTTAAAGGAACAATCCTTTTAGACCTGTGATTAGAAGATGGTACTTACAAATATTAAGAATAGCCTCTTTTACAGTCCCATAAAAGGACTCAAATAAACAAGAAACATCCTTATCATTATCAAACAAGCTGCAAGATTTTCCGCCAATTTAGACCCAAGAAGAGATAACTCTTTCTCACCAAACCTAAAAGAATAGGAATCAAACACCTGAGCCGGTTTACTCCTCCCCTGTTTAAAGCTGAACCGAGAATATATTGGAAAATGATCGGAGATATCACTAACTGAAATTGAGTTTTCCTTCAAGCTAAGCGTAGAGAAGATATTGTCAATCAAAGAAGCTGTAACATCAGTTACTCGTGTAGGGATGGATGTAGATGGTAGAGTTCCTGCAGAAAGCATGGTTGAAAGAAAATCAACTGAAGCCCAAGAGTTTAAATCCATCAAATTTATATTAAAGTCACCCATTATGATTAACTGACATGGACATTTCAGTATTATGTCAAGTATTTCCTCAAAGATTCCTAAGAAACAACGGAACAGCACCACTAGGAGAACGATAAATATTGCCTATGATTAGATCATTACCATTAGATCTAATTTCTATAAACTATGATTCAAATATACCTCCAAAAATTCCTTGATAAGTCATCCTGCAGGCAATCAGAGGCAATGCTGTAGCGTTTCCTATAGTAAAGGCCATATGGCTCCAATGTTTTATTATTATTATTATTTATTTATTTTTTTCCCCAGAGGCACTTCATACGGAAGGGGTCGTCGTAGAAACTTCAAAGGTGGCTCATTCGATTGGAAATCGGGAGTTCTAGTGCCCTTTTTAATAGTCGAAAATGATTGGAGGGCAACTAGCCCCCCCCCCCACGCCCCTCATTCCCCCAAACGCACGCAATCAAAATTTTGTTCAGCGTAGTTGATTTCCAGATAGAAAATATATTTTTGAGGAGGACACTCCCCCACAAGGGTTTTAAGTTATTAAAACCCTCCCCCACAAGGGCAGGAGTTTTGAGTTATGCCCTGGGGGCATATAAGGTTTTTATAGAAGGCGTTGTCGTAGAGACTTCAAAAAAGGCTCATTCGATTGGAAATTAAAGGGCTAGTGCCCTTTTTAATAGTAGAAAGTGATTGGAGGGCAACTAGCCCCCCCCCACTCCCATCATTTCCCCAAACACATCCAATCAAAATTTTGAGATAGCCATTTTGTTCAGCGTAGTTGATTTCTAGATAGAAAATATATTTTTGAGGAGGACACTCCCCCACAACCCTCAGGGCATGGGTTCTAAGTTAAGCCATGGGGGCATATAAGGTTTTCATAGAAGGCGTTGTCGTAGAAGCTTCATAACAGGCTCATTCAATTAAAAATTAAAGGGCTAGTGCCCATTTTAATAGTGGAAAGTATTTAGTGTGCAAATTGCTCCCCCACGCCAAATATTTCCCCAAACCAATCCAATCAAGATTTTGAGATATCTATTTTGTTCAGCCTAGTTGGTTTCGTGATAGGATACGTTTTTTTGAGGCGGAAACTCCCCCTTTAAATTCAGGGCAATAGTTCTAAGATATGACCTGGGTGCATATAAGGTTTTTATAGAAGGCGTTGTCGTAGAAACTTCAAAAAAGGCTCATTCAATTGGAAATTCAAAGGGATAGTGCCCCTTTTAATAGTCGAAAGTGATTGGAGGGGAACTAGCCCCCCCCACGCCCATCACTCCCCCAAACACATCAAATCAAAATTTTGAGATAGCCATTTTTTCAGCGTAGTTGATTTCCAGATAGAAAATATGTTTTTGAGGAGGACTATCCCCTATAGTAAAGGCCATACGGCTCCAATGTTTTATTATTTATCTATTTTTTTTCCCCAGAGGCACTTCAAATGGAAGGGGTCGTCATAGAAGCTTCAAAAGGGGGCTCATTCAATTGGAAATCGAGAGTTCTAGTGCCCTTTTTAATAGTCGAAAATGATTGGAGGGCAACTAGCCCCCCCCCACGCCCATCATTCCCCCAAACACATCCAATCAAAATTTTGAGATAGCCATTTTGTTCAGCGTAGTTGATTTCCAAATAGGAAATATATTTTGAGGAGGATACTCCCCCACAACCCTCAGGGCAAGGGTTCTAAGTTTTGCCCTGGGGGCATATAAGGTTTTTATAGAAGGCGTTGTCGTAGAAACTTCAAAACAGGCTCATTCGATTGGAAATTAAAGGGCTAGTGCCCTTTTTAATAGTCGAAAGTGAAGGGAGTGCAACTAGCCCCCCCCACGCCCATCATTTCCTCAAACACATCCAATCAAAATTTTGAGATAGCCATTTTGTTCAGTGTAGTTGACTGTCCAGATAGAAAATATATTCTTGAGGAGGAAACTCCCCCAGAACCTTCAGGGCAAGGGTTTTAAGATATGCCCTGGGGGCATATAAGGTTTTTATAGATGGCGCTGTCGTAGAAACTTCAAAAAAGGCTCATTCGATTGGAAATTCAAAGGGATAGTGCCCATTTTAATAGTCAAAAGTGATTGGAGGGCAACTAGCCCCACCCCACGCCCATCATTCCCCGCAAAACATCCAATCGAAATTTTGAGATAGCCATTTTTTTCAGTGTAGTTGATTTTTAGATAGAAAATATGTTTTTGAGGAGGACAATCCCCCATAACCTTCAAGGCAAGGGTTTTCAGTTATGCTCTGGGGACATATAGGTTTTTGTTGAAGGCGTTGTCATAGAAACTTCAAAAAGGCTCATTCAATTGAAAATTCAAAGGGATATTGCCCTTTTTAATAGTCGAAAGTGATTGGAGGGCTACTAGCCCCCCCCCCCTACGCCCATCATTCCCCCAAACACATCCAATCAAAATTTTGAGATAGCCATTTTTGTTCAGCGTAGTTGATTTCCAGATTGAAAATATATTTTTGAGGAGGACACTCCCCCACAACCCTCAGGGCAAGGGTTTTAAGTTATGCCTTTGGGGCATATAAGGTTTTTATAGAAGGTGTTGTCGTAGAAACTTAAAAACAGGCTCATTCGATTGGAAATTAAAGGGCTAGTGCCCTTTTTAATAGTCAAAAGTGATTGGAGGGCAACTAGCCCCCGGCCACGCCCATCATTTCCCTAAACACATCCAATCAAACTTTTGAGATAGCAATTTTGTTCAGTGTAGTAAATTTACGGATTGAAAACATTTTTTTGAGGAGGACAATGCCCCACAACCCTCAGGGCAAGAGTTTTAAGTTATGCCCTGGGTTCATAAAAGGTTTTTATAGAAGGCGTTGGCGTAGAAAGTTTAAAACAGGCACATTAAGTTGGAAATTTAAAGGGTTATTGCACTCTTTAATTGTCGAAAGTGATTGGAGGGCAACTAGCCCCCCCTCCCACTCCCATAATTCCCCCAAACACATCCAATCAAAATTTTGAGATAGCCATTTTGTTCAGCGTAGTGGATTTCCAGATAGAAAATATTTTTTGAGGAGGACAATCACCCAGAGCCCTCAGCGCAAGAGTTTTAATTTATGCCCTGGGGGCATATAAGGTTTTATAGAAGGCGGTATCGTAGAAACTTCAAAAAAGGCTCATTCGATTGGAAATTCCGAGGGCTAGTGCCCTTTGTAATAGTCGAAAGTGATTTGAGGGCAATTAACCCCCCTCTCACGCCCATCATTCCCCCAAACACATTCAATCAAAACTGTGAGATAACTATTTTGTTCAGCGTAGGCTAGTTGATTTCGAGATAGAAAATATGTTTTTGAGGAACAAAATCCTTCACAACCCTCGGGACCAGGGTTTTAATTTATGCCCTGGGGGTATCTAAGGTTTTAAAGAAGGCGGTATCGTAGAAACTTCAAAAAAGGCTCATTCGATTGGAAATTCCGAGGGCTAGTGCCCTTTGTAATAGTCGAAAGTGATTTGAGGGCAACTAACCCCCCTCTCACGTCCACCTTTTCCCCAAACAAATCCAATCAAAATTTTAAGACAACCATTTTATTAAACGTAGTTTTAAATTCTGGAAATTAGGTCTTTGAGGATTACAACTCCCCCAAAGCCCTCAGGGCAAGGGTTGTAATTTAAGGATTCTCCGAATCCTTGATATTATTTCTTATGGAAGGGATGCTCGTATAAACTTTAGAGAAGGCTTATTTGATTGAAAATTGAAAGTTCTTGTTCACTTTTTAAGAGTCAAAAGAGATTAAAGGGCAACTAGCCCCTCTCTCTCCTCCACGCCCTAAATGCATCAGATAAATATTTCGAGATTGAAATTTTGTTAAAATAGTTCAAAGTTCTGATAACAAAAAACTCTAGTGTCAATACTGCTACCGCGGATCCGGGATATCGTGTTGCACTCAATGCTCTGTGAAGTGGCATGTAAAGTTCAACTTAGCACATCTGGTAAGGGGTTTTGTAAGTGTAAAACACATAGGAAATCTATTATAATTATCCAATTATAAGGTATAGTGAAAACTTTGTGATGGAAACGAAAGTGATTTGGTATACAAATTCCTATAAAGGTCATTCCAAACAGTCGTGATCCCTTTGTGTCAGCAAGTGAAATGGTCTAAACCCCCTTATTGGAGCTATTTTTTCAATCCATTCATTGTTGTCAATCGCTGTCCACAAGTTATACAAGCTGTCTATTGTTGATATATAAGGTTTTTTTTATCAAAGAGGTAATCGTATAGACTTTGAAAAAAGCCTCATTCGATTTAAATTGAAAGTTCTAGATCCGTTTTTTTAAGTTAAGAATAATCGGACAGTAAGCACCCCTCCCCCATGCCATAAAAGCTTGAAACTTTTTGCAATCAAAAACGAAGAAAAACTAATTAAAAAAACTTTCCGAAAAATAAATTTTTCAAAGAAAATTAAAGGCCATTTTAAAATTAAGCTCAGGAGATACAAATACCTGTTAAAATTCAAACTCAAAACGAACAGAAATTACTATAAAGAATAAATGAAACCCAAAACGAAGAAAAATGAAATAAACAATCATAGCAAAAAACATACAAAAAGTAACAATATAAATGATTAAATAGCTTAAAGCAAGTAACGCTTAGATTGAATATGAAAATCAAGCTTAAAACGAAAAAAAGTATTTTGATATTAAAGTATAAATGAAACTTAAAACGAACAGAAATTAAATAAAAACTCAATGCGAATAAACATACAATATCTATTAATGTGAATGAATAAATAAACCTTAAAACAAGTTAAACTTGAAATGAATATGCAAATGAAGTTTGAATCGAATAAAAATAAAAACAAACAAGAGTTTGGGTATCGCCTCACTGCATAAGCCTAAGACCTACTGTGTCATTGGCGCTTTACTGAAAACGAATATACAAATGTTTTTATATTATATTACAAATGTTTTCTTTTGTACTTAATATTGAAATTAAATATTAACATTACAGTAAAATTTTGAACTGATGAGCTTTTAGCAATTAATATCATTATGCATCAAATATTCAGTTTAATTTATTAGTTCTTTTCAAGAATGTTCAAGACAAATATAGTTTCACTACAAGCAAAATTTGGATACTGCCCCCTTCTTTAACTGTAAAAACCTAAAGCCTTCTGAGTCATTGGTGCTTCACTGAAAACAAATTACTTGTATATTAAAAATTTATTATTTTCCAGTTCTTACAGCAATGAAAAGGAAAATAAAAAATTACAGTGAAAAAAAAATCTTGAACTCATGGATCTTTCCACAATTCATATAATTATGCATTTAATAGTCAACTTGATTTTGTTTGTAATTTCCATGACTGTTCAAGACTCATATAGTTTTGCCATTTTTTTTAACTCTGCCATTTTTTTTTAACTAATCGTGTTAGTTTGTTATGAAAACATTCTATGGCTTCTAGGCATTTCTATTTGAGTGGAAAACTACACCTCAAACTTAGTCGAACCAGCATTTTCTTTCATCAAACAACAAAATATAATAAAACGTCCAGTTTCGAAGTGTTCCACTCCTTGTAAGCAAGTATCATTTGCATTTTTGAATTCATTAGGTCAATTTAGGGGATGGAGGGTAGAATAATTCTCGTAGCAACTCTATTCCGTCGTGGTATGGTTCACATTTTCAACATCTGGCGTCCGGACTATCATATAATCTACCAAGCATACAACTACCCCAAATCAGTATCAATAAATAAATAAAACCCAAAACGAACTAAAATTAAAATAAATATTAGAGTCAAACTCAAAACGAGCATAAATTAATGTGAGTAGGGTTCAAAACCCCTATGCTTTTTAAAAGCCAGAATATAATTTGTACTTTACTGAAAAAAAATTTAAATGAGTTTACTGAAAAAAAATGTGCATTGTCAACTTAATATACCTATGCTGATATTTATTCCCTAAAATCTTAATTAATTTTTGATTTTTTAAAGTTATAAAAGTGAATTTCAAAGAATTGTTTTCAGTAAAGCGCCAATGACACAGTAGGTTTTAGGCTTCTGCAGTGAGACAATACCCAAACTCCTGCTTGTAGTTATTTTTATTCGATCCAAACTTGATTTGCATATTCAATTTAAGTTTCACTCGTTTTAAGATTTATTTATTCATTTACATTTATATAAATATTGACGAAGACCACACTCCCTTTCCATATCAAACAAACACAACTTAAAAATAATAGGGAAATTTTTTTTCTCCAAGACAGTGCAATTTAAATCGGTGAATATTTCGGCCCTATGTCCAAGGGCCGTCTTCAGCACAACATTAAAGAAAAAATATATATATAAACAACTTACATTAAAATACGAAATTTAAAACTAAAAATATTTTTTAAACCTTTTAAAACAGCCCCAGTATCCTTACTTCAACGAAGTTCAACCAGGACTGATAAATAAAATGATGAGAGAGGATGAAGTCATTCAAACGGAATAAAATGAAATTATTAACTGCAAGTTTTCAAAGCTAATCTTGCTTTTTTAGCAGCTAGTCTTAAAGGCCTTTTTGTAACGGGTTCAATACTATTGTCAATTGGTTTAATAAAATATTTTGTTAGATCATTTTTAATTAAATTTGAGTATAAGAATTCAGTGAATATTCTCCTAAGTCCCTATTTAAGGAAATATTTTTATTTATTTTGAGCCTAATTTCGATTGATTCCCGGACCACCTGTTTTATTCCCAAATCACTACTAATGAGAGAAATACTCAAAATTAATTATTTATACTCAAATTTAATTAAAAATGATGTAACAAAATATTTTATTAAACCAATTGACAATAGTATTGAACCCGTTACAAAAAGGCCTTTAAGACTAGCTGCTAAAAAAGCAAGATTAGCTTTGAAAACTTGCAGTTAATAATTTCATTTTATTCCGTTTGAATGACTTCATCCTCTCTCATCATTTTATTTATCAGTCCTGGTTGAACTTCGTTGAAGTAAGGATACTGGGGCTGTTTTAAAAGTTTTAAAAAACATTTTTAGTTTTAAATTTCATATTTTAATGTAAGTTGTTTATATATATATATATTTTTTCTTTAATGTTGTGCTGAAGACGGCCCTTGGACATAGGCCGAAATATTCACCGATTTAAATTGCACTGTCTTGGAGAAAAAAAAATTTCCCTATTGTTTTTAAGTTGTGTTTGTTTGATACATTAATATATATTGTATGTTTGTTCGCATTGATTGTTTATTTAATTTCTGTTCGTTTTAAGTTTCATTTATACTTTAATAGCAAAATATGTGATGTTTAAGCTTGATTTTCATATTAAATCGAAGCATTATTCGCTTTAAGATCTATTTATTCATTTATATTATTACTTGTTGTGTTTTTTTTTATGAATATTTATTTAATTTCTTTTCGTTTTGGGTTTCATTTATTCTTTAATAGTAATTTCTGGTCGTTTTGAGTTTGAATTTTAACAGGTATTTGTATCTCCTGAGCTTAAGTTTAAAATGGCCTTTACTTTTCTTTGAAAAACTTATTCTTTGGAAAGTTATTATTTTAATTAATAATACAAAATACAGATATATTTCTGGCAAGACCTTCTTCTGCCAATCTTGCATCGGTTTATGTGTTCCATTTTGTAACCATGGATATCCAATAGCATTTCATTGCCAGAATCCCTAACCATCTTACATAAACCAACAACATCAGGCTTTCCATCCGAAACAATTTGTCTTAAATTATCTATTGACGAAGAGACACCCTGAATAATAAGCTGAAACGCAGTCAGAGAATAATTTCCTTTGGTAACCTCTTCTCCCCCCAAATCTGAAACATATTTACTATTACAAATAGGACTTACATTAATCAGATTTTGATTAGCCTTACCCACAGAATTATTTACGATACTAATTATATCAAAGGGATTATTTTCGAGTCCGCAAAGGCACCTCTCACAGCTTAAATTATTGACAAAAGCAGGTTTTACTTGGAGTCCATTTAAGTCACCAGATGAACCAAAAAGAAATCTTTACTTAAATCAATTACAAAAGAAAAACCTGCTAAAGGATTACCAGCACATAAATAAAAAAAGAAAAAAAGAAACGAAATGAAAAAGAAATTGGATTTTTTTTCCCAATTTCCTGAAAGGCATTGAAAGGCCAATTTCCTGAAAGGCACCTGAGGAAGGCATTTACAAATGAAGAAAAATATTAACAAGTCACATACTAATACATTCATGCAAATAATTTATTTTACTTGTACGAGTTTCACCCGGAACTTCGGTTAGAGCTTGTCCATGATCAGACCAAACACTTCTTGGGTCAAAGGTGTTACGAGTTAGTTAGGTTTTCACATGACTTGGCTAGTTTAATTTTTGCTGCAAACACTTTTCGAGCAATATCGAAGCGAGAAAATTTTACCAGGACGGAGGCGATCTTCACACTCTTAGCTTGAGTAGCAGGCAAACGGAATCGATTGGCCTTTAAGACGCCAATTTTTTTTTAAATCTTGCAAGCCCATTATTTGTGATATCTCTTCATTAAGATAATCCATCAGTTCAACTTTGGGTTTTGGTTTCACACCATAGAAAATAAGGGTATGAAGTAAGGTGTCCTGCGCAAGTTGGTCAACCCTATCCTCTATTTTAGAAATTTAGTTTTTAAGCACATTCACTGTATTATAAAGTCTTTGAAGGGTTATTTCATTTTTTTTTTCCAACTTTGGCAGTATATTCAAGAGAAATTGAATTATAAACTTCGTTCACAATATCTTCGCTGATAGTTTCCGAAGCTCGGTGATCTTTCATAGTGTCTGACAACGACACAAGAAATGTCATTCAATAGGTTGGATTAAGCGTTCATTAGTTCCTTTTGAGTTTCATTTATTATTTCCTTTAAAGTTGATGCTGCTGCAAAAGTCAGAGTTGACGGCACTAGGCTGGATTTTGCTTTAGTTTTGCTGGGTAATGACAAGTAGGTTTTATTCGTAGTCTAGAAAATATCAGGCAATAAGCGCTGCTCTTCATAAGCCTTATTTACTTCTTTATATTTCGTTGATGGTCATAATGGGTATCCCTGAAACGAAGCTAGGACAAGATCAAATGGTTTGTATTTTGCCATTTTACGATTTGCAGACGCAGGGGGGGGGGGGGTAAACTTCCACAACAAAATGTTCCAACTTGCCGCCCCAAAGTACTCACTTTTGTAATATGTACTTGGTTTTTTACGCAAGCTCATCAAATTTCAGCAAGGACTATATCCGATTCAATTGAAAACTTGTTTAGCTGTTCACTCTTTGAACTCTGACAGTGAACTGAGGCCAGTGAAAGTGAACTAAAGGAAACTGGAACTTCTTGAAAGGAAGTAAAGAGGGAAACTTTGGAGAGATTGGGATGGAGAAGCGTCCACAGCTGTGTTGGCCTCGGACGGCTTGATGCAGCAGTGAGCTATTAATAGTAGTAGTTACAGTATTGATAGTAATAATAAAGCCAAATTAGAGTAAATAGTGTAATTGGCAAAATTAGAATAATTAGTGTAAAAATAAATATCTGATCTCAGTAAAAAAAAATAAAATAAGATTGAAAGCAATGTCAAAAAGCCCGAAATGCTAGATGACATTGGTAACTGTTTTTGTCGGTACTAGTACTGGTTCCCACTCTTCCACAACTGAGACAAATTAAGCTCGTCCCCCATCCTCCAATTTGAGTTGAAAGTCAATCATGTCTTTGGGCTGTCTACCTCTTATTTTTCCCATAATTCTAAAGCTCCTCTGAGCTCAAATTTTGCAAAAAAAATTGTGATCCAGTTCTTTTATTGAGTAAGACGATTCACAAATCAGCACATTAACAAGGTCGCTTTCCACTTTTTAGTATTTTAAGTCCGCTTTCGTTCAGTACCTCAATATAATTGTTCAATACCTCAATACTTCAATACGTTCAGTACCTCAATACCTCAAATAATAGTTATTGTCCCACTAACATTTACATGCAAAAGGATTACTTTGAGATTCCGTTTTGGGTAATATTATAACGTTTAATTAAGATTGGGGGCTTATACTGCTTATATTTATGCTTCAGCGCTAAGACTGGGCCCGCAAGTGGGAGGAGAAAAAAGGAAGAGGCCTGAAACTCATTTCTCTGAAACGTTGCATTTTTAAGAATTACCAACAACTTTCTAAAACTGTTCAATAATGTCAGTTCTGTAGTTTTTCATGGGGGTGTAGTTGGAAAACTATTTCATAGGAAAATACCCCTGTTTTTAGAAAGTGATACGTATGAAGTTCAATAAGGCCAGAATAATTACCTGGACCATGGACTAATCATAGGCGACAGAACAAAAAAAATGGGGAAGATACTCACAGTGTGTCCGGGTGCAGCCATATCGACGTGTATCCAAACACCAGGAAAATCAAAGCCAACGTGCGACATTATAAATAGAGCGGCACAGGAGGCTTGAGCATTGTCTCGGCTCTGAAAAAAAAAAATACATTTGATTTTTTTTCTCTTGTTTAAATGATAAAGCCTACTTGAAGCGCTACGGACATAAACATAAAAAGATTTTTCCCTCGTTTGACCTATCTTAGGCCATAGTCACATCTAGAAATCATTTTCAGCCGTTTTTCTTTTGGTTGTTTCAAAATTATGACTTTTGGGGCAGTATATATTTTGTCAGTGTTGCCACGTTGAATGGTGATAATATACAAGCCGAACTCTATAACAACACTTTTCGTTATCGCATCAGCCATTGAGACTTGTATTTGTTTACTAAAGAGCCGAAAAACACAGAGAACCAATAGTCTGCAACCAAAAAATGTTCATTAACTCCCAAAATAATCGAACGCATGACGATTTTAGTCTAAGCTATTACACCCAACAATGTGCACCCGCTGCCTTATATGAAGGCGTAGTTACCTGTCTAAAAAAAGAATAAGGACCCAAAATCATATCACCCAAACACAGTATGGTCAGATACAGGTAAACTGTTTTAAAGGCTTCATTACCGCAAAATTAGTTCGAATTTTAATCACGGTGACAATCAGTTTGGTTTTCGAGAAGATCGATACCAGGGTAAATTAATACGTGGAAAGTCTGGAATGCTGATTAGTAACCGTATTCCTCTTCGCCCTGGGGTAAAACAGGGCCTTGTTTTGATTTCCATCATTTTTAATAGCCTCATTCGAGTCATTGAACCACACATTGAACTCTCAACTGAAGGCCCTGAATCAGCAAATAGGTACCTGCGCAATGCAGACCATTGGTCAGCATGCGAAAGAAATTTTAAGTTTAAGTCATTCGTCATATACCATCTCTTATTATTGAACCTTACACAGACACAAGTCACCTTTCCTACATTTATGATATTCTCTTCAGACCTTACACTTTGCTGTCAATATTTTATACACTAGATTAAACAAAATTGGACTTTCTGTGGCCATTTTGGAAACATAATTTCCTGTTTTCAGGCCCAAACAACTCACTAATGTTACTATTCATGTCGGAACTGCTATAAACCCTCCTCGGGTTTTGCTAAGATACCTTGGTCTCCTGCTCAGTGTATATATTATGATACAAGAACTATCATTACTACTGCTCTCAAGGATAAGCTCAGGGGTGGCTCAAAGGACCAAGGTTTGGGGGGGGGGATCCCATCATTTAAACGGCTCCTAGGTCATATTATACGACTCTTGAAAATTAATTATAATGAATGTTCTATCATTTATACTTATCTACGGAGACAAATAAGAAGCTAAAACGAAATACATCATGCGTAACTAAGGACAGTTGTTTGTATTCACCTGTTCTTCTAAGTGGACCACCGCTGGACAATGTTGTTTAAGTCAATGGCATCGATGAGGTCTTTTTCCATCACCAACAACATAAGGAATCTAGTCAAAAATAAACCATGACAGTCCTCAGCAAATTCTTAACAAACTTGAGCTTGCTAAATGTTTTTTCAGCAGCAGCAACTGCAACAGGTACTGTCGCAGCCAATTTGCAAAGGCGATAGGCTTGCATAAGCTGATATTGTCAGCAATTTCCTTCACCTATGATTTCTCTGAAGCAAGTAGCGCCGTGGCAAAATTGAAACACATTTTCAAGCTCTACTTGAAAAGAAGTAGAATCTGGAGGTCTTTTTTGGTTTGAAAAAAACAAAAAACATTGTTGCCAGGTGAATATCTGCAACTGAAGATCAAATGAAGGATGCAATTGCAGGATCAAAATGGCTGAAAATTGACGAGGCAAGCCTTAATATTATCTACCATCATTGTAGTCATCCTTTCAAGTAGGCAAGCCTTAGGTTAGGCAGGGCAGGACAAGATTAAGATTAAGGCAGGGCAATATTATCTACCATCAGTGTAGTCATCCTTTCAAGTAGGCAAGCCTTAGGTTAGGCAGGGCAGGACAAGATTAAGATTAAGGCAGGACAAGATTATCTACCATCATTGTAGTCATCCTTTCAAGTAGGCAAGCCTTAGGTTAGGCAGGGCAGGACAAGATTAAGATTAAGGCAGGACAAGATTATCTACCATCATTGTAGTCATCCTTTCAAGTAGGCAAGCCTTAAGATTAGGCAGGGCAGAACAAGATAAAGATTAAGGCAGGACAAGATTTTCTACCATCATTGTAGTCATCCTTTCAAGTAGGATTCTAAAATGTGTGGAATTTTGTATTTTTTGCCAGAAGCGAGATCCTAGATGCGTGTTTATTTGTTTTTTTTTGTTTCTTTTCCCAGGGGTGATCGCATCGACTCATTGGTTCTAAAATTTCACAAAAGGATTTAATTAAATGAAAATTAAAAGTTATAGTGCCCTTTTTAAGTGACAAAAAAATGGAGGGCAACTAGGCCCCCTCCCACGTAAATTTTTTCCCCAAAGTCTCCATGGAGGAAGTTTTCATGGCAAAAGGGACATTGCTATGAAGGGGGAGCCGTATTTCCCAGCATTATTTAAAAAAAACATCAGAAATTAAATTTAAAGAAAGAACAAGTTCTTCAACTGAAAGTAAGGAGCAACATTAAAACTTAAAACGAACAGAAATTATTACGTATATGATTCTAAAATAGAACTGATACATTGAGATCTCGACTTGACTCAGAGCTCTACTGTCAAAACGAGATGCCACATATCTCGCTAGAAGTTGAACAATTTGAAGAAGTTGAACAAGCTGCCGTTTTGAAATTCAGTTATCCTAAAGCCAATGCCCTGTCTCACTAGGGTCCCTGCAGTGTTGAAAAAATTCACAATTTTTGTTTCTCTTTTAACCTTTTGCTTGCTGCAAAACCTTAGTTCGGGTGCTTTTATCAAGTAGGAAATCCCCGTGACTGCTGTTATTGACGAAACTGACGACTTGCTAGCTTTTCTTTCTTCACCTTTTCTTTGAGAAAAGGAAACACAGGAAGCAGAAGGCAGCCTCTTTCTCGATATTGTATTCTAAGAACTGTTAATCCTCATAGCATCCCGGATGAAAACGCCACTGTCCTTGTATTGAAGAATCAACTGGAAAGACACTCAGCTTTGGTTGACAAAGACCACATGAAATAAGTTATGCTTCCTTTAGTTTTTGCTACAGATTGGCTCCCTTATTCCTGGACCCTTGCGATCTATACTTTCAAAATCGTCACTGCAACTTTCGACAGCAACTCCACTAATTGTTGAAATATCAAGACGTTCCTCAGTGCAATCGACTGTTAACTTTTCACATAGTTCAAACACAAAAGATGACGTAGATTGCATTTCCACCAAGATATCTCTTGCATTCAACGTAAAATGTTTCCCAGACAGTCTTAACAATGTCATTGGAACCAACAACTAATGATATAATGTTTTCCAGCTTGGTAAAACATGTGAAAAATATCTTTTTGGGTCTCTGATGGAAAACGTCTTCATGACATCAAAATTACCGTAAAGAGCCGGAGGCACACATCTGGAATGATTTCTATCTGATTTCTCTTCGTTTGAAGTTTTAACGTTGCTCATTACCTTCGTCCCATGCAAGACTTACCTCCCGACTTGAATGAGTCTTCAAAAGCAAACCTGTTCTAGGGAAAACATTCTGAGTACACACCCAAGTTTTGCTTGTCCTTCTCAAGCGTTGTATCTTTCTCAACCTCGTATAGTAATCGAGTGTTTTGACTATCCTGTATACACTTTGCATTCTCATTACTTTTCCATTGTGTTTAGAAATTTCTTGCCTTCTTTTCCGCTCGTAGTCAAAGTTTGACCAACAATCCATTCACGTAACCTTGTCTCTTGCTTTTGGTTTGTTCGTATTATCTTGTCAGGCTTCAGTTGAATTTTCCCGAACTACTGAACCATCAGACAGAAATAAATCATATGCGAACATAAACACAACATTAAGGCCAGTTGCTAGGCTACCAGACCAGACCATTCGAGATTATTAAAAAGAAGAATTAAATGATAAAATAAATAACTCTATTGTATTTAAATGATACGTGAGCATAGGCAGGTTTCTAGGTATATGAGTTGCTATCAGTCCGGTCCCTTTAAACCTAGTTTAATTTAAACGACCCTTTTGAAAAACAATATTAGAAGATTAAAATTAAACGATGAAATAAAACGAATCTATTCTATTTACAAGCAGATTCGGTATTGGATATCTACAGTTGAAGCTGAGTTTTGTCAAAATCAGCCGTTTCTTGACCAAGAAGTTTTAAAATGGAAGTGTTTCCAGGAGAAGGAAATACAACTTAGACTGGCTCAGAATTGAGCACCTGGGACCTCAATGAGGTAAAAAAAACGACTTATGTGACTTTGAGAAAACCAGGGGGTGAGTCACTCCCTCCCACACCCTCCTTCAAGACACCCCTGGATAGGCTGAGAAAAACTTGTCGATTATGTACGGAGGTCAAGCGTCATTTTGACAAAGGAACTTCGGTTCGGCTTTACAATTCACTCTCTGCCCCTCATGTGCTTTCTCTGATTTGTGTCTGACGATTTTTCTCCGCGGCAGAACGCCAAAGATCCGTTCTTTTTCACGATATGATCGACAAGATATTTGGTGTGTTAAAATATGAATTTAGAAATTTATTTATTGCTGTCGGTGTCGAGTGGAGGCTCTTAATGTTTTGGATGCTAGTTTATATTGAGCTTTTATTTTTTTTTATGAAGAAAGTGTTTTTGGGATTATGTGGGTTACATGCTGAGGGGCAAGGGACAATGGAGCAAAAGAATTTTGTGCCAGCTTTACAATTCGTTCGTTGCGCCAGCTGTTTTCTCTAACTCCTGTCTGGTAATTCTCGTCGCGATTGAACACGAACAAATCTGTCCTGTTTTCTTTCAATTTTGGAAACATTTCCTTCAGATTCCGACGTAAACTAGAAACACCAATGTCTCTACGCCGTATGCTTTTCCAATCCAAATGAAAAAGCGAACCGAACCGACCAATCAAGTTGAAGTAATTTGTGCGTGCATAACTACGATTTCATAGTTTTGTTTATTGTCACTCGTGCTAAGTCAACATTCTGTATGTTTTGTATGTTAGTAGATATTGTGTTTTTCTTGTGACGAATGTGTTTTTTTTCGTTTTCCGTAGTTAACTCCTCTAACGTTTATTTTTTTTCTTGTATGTACAGAATAAACAAACATATTATTACTATTATTTCAATATGGACTAGAAAGAATTATGTCTTTACACATTTTTGCAGTATCCTGTTTTTGAAATTTGTGAAAAGAAGGAAAAGTTTTGATCTGCTTTTTTGTGGCTATGTTGATTTTCTTTTGGGTACCGTAACTTCAAGTTAAAGTAATTTTTGAGTTAACGACGAGTAATTTTGAGTTCATTTTGAGATAACGACGATTTTATGGTTTTGTTTATTGTCATTGGTTCAAAGTAAATACTCTTAATGTTCCGTGTGTCAATAGATATTGTATTTTTCTCTATTTTTCTAATTTGACTACCCCTCAAGGGTAATTTTTTTCTTGTATTTATAGATAGAACAAATTGTCATTACTATTATTATTAATGTGTTGATTCCCAAACACAGTCAAACCATCAAAGGACTGCTACACCTTCTGAAGCTGCATGGCACCAAACGTTTTAGTTTATATTTTTTCGGATTTTAGTTTCATTCTTTTTTAATCTCGTACCTCCTACTAGTAACGCCAATGTACTGCTCCACCATCTCGAGATTGACGGTGTGACAGCTTTTTGGCCTATTTTTTGCTTATTTTAGTTTCTTTCTTTTTAATTTGCCACCTGCTAATGCTACAGTCGAAGTACTTCTACACCATCTCAAGCTAAATGGTGCCATATCTTTTTGGCCTTTTTTGCTGATTTTAGTTTCTTTCTTTTTTAATCTGGTACCTCCTACTAGTAACGCCAATGTACTGCTACACCATCTCGAGATGAACGGTGTGATAACTTTTTGGACTATTTTTTGCTTATTTTAGTTTCTTTCTTTTTAATTTGCCACATGCTAATGCTAAAGTCGAAGTACTTCTACACCATCTCGAGCTAAATGGTGCCATATCTTTTTGGCCTTTTTTTGCTAATTTTAGTTTCTTTCTTTTTTAATATTGTACCTGCTATTACTAAAAACTGTAGTACTACATATAAAGACCTTTGCCACTGAATATGGAGGTCAGTTCCACTACAAATAGAATTCCAGGTTTATGTTAATTTTTAAAGACATGTATGGTTCTGTAAGTTCTTGACTTTGACTTATGTCTCCTGCCGGGAGCTGCTCGGCGTAGAGAGTGACGTCTGCCTCCTCCATCCACTTCGGTCCATGGCAAGCGTTTGCACATCGCTCAACCTGATATTTGCCATCGCCAGGAACTCGGACAGGCTGTCAGACCATCGTTTCTTCGGTCGGCCGCGAGGTCACTTCCAACCGGCTTTGACAGGGTCGAAGTCATGGAACGTTTTCGCAGGTGCGTGTGAAGGCATTTGAAGTATGTGTCCGAACCATCGTAGTGTTCGCTCGGCTGCTTGGGTCAAAAACCGAGACTGCTTGGTGAGCTGCAGCAGCTTCTCATTGCTGACGAAGTCGAACCATCGTAGACCTTCGATCCTCCTCAGGCTCTTCGACTGAGACATCAATTGCCTTGAGGGTTGCGGCTAAAGCTTGCCACGTCTCAGCTCCATAGAGCATCACAGAGCCGACGAGGGCGTTGAAAATCCGCAGCTTGGTTGTGCGACTGATGTTTGGTTTTCGCCAGAGGTGACGGTTCAGTCTGCCCATGGCAGAAGACGCTTTGGATATTCTCGCTTGTACTTCAGAAAGAAGCGAGCCATCTGAAGAAATTATGGACCCCAGGTAGGTGAACCTTTGGACAACTTCGATGCTAGTGGTGCTATCCAGGCTAACTGAATGATTGGCAGCAGGGGAGGATGGGTCTATGGCCATAATTTTCATTTTAGTCCAGTTTATCTGCAGTCCTACTTTTGCAGCCTCTTCTCGTAGGATTTGAAGCGCTTCCAGCAACTGCTCCATGGAGTCCGCCAGAATGGCCAAGTCATCGGCAAAATCAGCATCTGTAATGACACGATCTCCAAACTTGAGTCCAAAGCTGAGACGTGAAGTAGTCCTTGTCATAACGTAGTCTATGATGACATTGAAGAACTTTGGGGCCACTGCACATCCTTAGCGCACTCCTGTCGTGATTTGGAAGAACGGGCTGCGCCGGCCGTTCACTTGAAAACAGCTCTCCGTCCCATGGTGTAGAGCTTAGAAGAGTCTGTAGTATTTCTCAGGAAGGCCTGTCGATTCTAGAATCCGCCAAAGAGCTTCTCGATCCACTGAGTCGAACACAGCACGGAAGTCGACGAAGGTAAAAAAAGCTTTGTGTCGGAACTCCGTGGCTTTTTCTATGATTTGTCGGATCGTAAAAATCTGCTCGATGGTTGAATGGTCCGACATGAAACCATTTTGCCCCGGTCGCCGGATTTTACGAATGATATTTCGACATCGATCTAGCAGGACCAATGAGAAAAGTTTTCCCGGGACAGACAGTAGGCTTATTCCACGGTAGTTCGAGCAGTCGATTCTAGAGCCTTTCCTCTTCTGTAAAGGGATAATGACACCCTTCCGCCAATCTTCGGGAATTATCTCGGTTTGTCAGATCGTAGAG
Organism: Artemia sp. Qi Xiang Cuo; assembly: GCF_049724085.1. NCBI lineage: Eukaryota > Metazoa > Arthropoda > Branchiopoda > Anostraca > Artemiidae > Artemia > Artemia sp. Qi Xiang Cuo. The sequence continues at coordinate 66,259,105 of NC_142803.1, read as the reverse complement.
AACAGGATGTGGAGAAACAGGAGCATGACAGGACCTGCATATTTCAGCAGATCCGAACTCAGGCCACAGATACCGGCAGCTTTATTGTTCTTGAGCCTTTTTACTGCATTTTCAATTTCTGAGGGGCTGAAAGGCTCGTCTGGAGGAGCATCTGCTTCGGGTCTTGGACTGCCAGGTTGGCTGGGACTATCAGTAGGAGGCATAGACGGGCTAGTGTTGTTCAGGAGTGAGCAGAAGTGGTCCTTCCACCGAACGAGACAAGAACCCTCATCAGAGAGAAGTGTCCCATCCCTGGGGATGGGACACCCTATGGATACCATCATACTAGCCATCAGTACTACTACTACTAACAACTCACTGCAGCACCAAGCCGCCTGAGGCAAATAAAGCTAAGCACGCTCCTCCTCCATCCCAATCTATTCAAAGCCTCCCTCGTTTTTTTTAAATTTCCAAAAATCAAATATTTCACAATCCAGGCGAATTGTATCCCCCTCAACACAAAAGAAATTCCACTAATTTAAAATAAATTCCAAGCAATCATTAAAAAAAATACTTCAAATCTAAAATCCATAATCTAAAAATTCATAAAAATCCTATATTATTTCTACATTCCCTAAAAATATATTCAATCTTTTGTTTTTTTTCATTTGTTGAGCGAGAGTTTAAAGTCTCCCTCTTTCAACCCTCCTAGCAAGTCTCCACTTCCCCTAAATATTTCTTGATGACATCCTCCCATTAGAGGATTATTTACATCACCTGCAAACTCTGGCTCGTTTCTTCGTTTGAGAAAAATAGTAAAGCTAAAATAAAAAATATTTCATATCATATCATATAATAGATAAATAACTATGAACTTTTGATTTATTTTATTTGTACTAATACCATCAATATTTACAGAAGAAGATTTCAGTTACTGTATTGGATCTTCAACAACATCCACTAACACTGAAATATTATGGCATTGATGAAAGTAGCCGAGATTAACAGGACTGTGTGGTAAAATTAATTGGGGGGGGGGGAACGGTTAGAGTTGGAAAAGTTTAACTAGATACGAATCACTATTATATAGGCAATATTATAATCAAGAACATATCCAGGATTTTTTTCGTACGGCGTCAGGGGGGGGGGGGGGTAAAAAAACTTTAAAAAAACATCAACAATTTTTGTTACGTTTTTAAGAGTCGGACAAACATTTCGGGGGGGGGGGGGTAAACCCGCTACCCCCCCTGGACACGGCATTCATACTAATTATCCAGCTACTCAGAATTAATCCTTTTGGACCTCTTTTTAGATGTTAAAAATTCCATTTCCTTATAACAAACTAATTTAAGAGTTTTTTTTATAGTGACTCTTTGTTTTCTGCTTTTTATCTGCAATACAACCTGAATAAGGTCTACCGCACTCAACCCAATTCTCAGTCAAAATTTTTTCTAATTCTTTAAATCAGGTTCAGCAGCCCATATATACTGACGTGTTTATATACGAAACATAGTCTTCGGGAACCATGATTTTTTAGCTTCTTTCATACACATAATTACATCATCACAACAACAATCAAGATCATCCCTTTATCAACCCTACCCTACCCAACTACCCTTTATCTGCAATAGGAATAATTATAAGGCACGCGACTAAAACTTAGCAATATAGATAAAGCCGGCACATGCAAAGGAAAATTGGCTCTTTTCAAATTACTACGCTTAAGCCATTTAGAAATTTCAAAAAAGGCAATATTGCGATGGCTCCATTTCAAATCAGCACTAAATGAAAGTGAATTAGTTTCCAGGTCACTAGTTTAAATATAAACATAGCCCTTTGAGTATTCTCAAAGGGCTAACATAGCTGTGACACCCTCGGAACATGATTAATGTTTGAAGAACTACTAGACTGAAGGATATAAGAGAACGGTAAATCATTTTTCACAGTCAAAGAAGGGGGCATGTGCTCCAATATTTCATAGGATCGGTAACTCTGTTAATCTAGGTCTGTTTAAAGTCACCAAAGGTATTCGAGACTTAAAAGCATTGGTAAATCTCTTCATTGAATTCACTGTATTATTTCTACACGGAAGATAGAACGCACTACTATCTACTCTCAGAGCAAAAACATGCTTATCCGAATAAAATAGGAAAGGTTTTGAAAAACAATTCTTTTGAAAAAAAAATTAAAATAAAAGATAGACCCCAAGAGTTGCCGCCAGATGTTGGAAGTCCGGTGCCAGTCCGAAAAAGTTCGGTGCCAGTTCGGTGCCAGTCCGAAAAATTTAGAAGAAAAGTGAGAATGGGGTTATAAGGCCAACGAAAATACTAGATGCAACAAAATGGAAATTTCAAGAAGACAACTGAAGAATCAGCAATTTTAAAGAAAGTCTCAAGAATCAGGTTCACGTTTTCTGAGCGGAAATGCGAACGATTTAGACCAGAAAAATAATAAATAAAAAGACAAAAAAAAAAACAACGTGGATATTCAAAATGAAAAAAAAAACTGGAAGAATTAAAAAACTGTCAACACAGAATAAAATAATAGGTACAAAAATAAACGAATTAAACACAATAAATCGAAATGAAAAGAAGGCCAGTCACTCAGCCAAAATCTAACGAATAACATCATTTAGAAGCTAGAAAAGTGATTTTTTTTGCGCTGACAACCCAATGTGGTTTACGAAATTATCTGCATCAGAAGTGAAAGCCGTATGAGCTAAGCTCAGAAGGAGGGAGTTAACAAGGTTTCTTGCAGGCCGACGAAATCAAAGTTCTCGTAGAGATCATCAATGTAAGCATCTTAATCTTGGGTGCCATTTAAATTGTGAGATATGATTACTTTTGTATCTGTACTTGTAGCAGGACTCAAGCATCTCCGCTCTCCCTGGCGTCCAGTAGCTTCGTCATTATAGTAAGCCAAGAGTCTTGGTCATTTGCGAGTGGCTCAATCAAATCGAGCCAGGACTTTTCCCATCTCCGTCCATATTTCTTGAAGCCACCGATTGGGTCTAGGTCAGCCTTGATACAGGCGAGCCACGTTTTCTTTTGTCCCCCATGTCGCTTTTTCCATCCCGAAAGAGGTGTACATCTGAGGGCTTTATTGACAAAGGTGTGGTGTGGGCGGAGAAGTGTATGGCCGAATCATCGGAGTCTTCTTTGTTTAATTATAGTGAACAAATCAGAATGCTGATAGCAGATTTTGCGGAGTTCGACATTGCTGAAACGATCACGGAGCTTAGTGCCAATGATTCTCCTTACATTGACGGCTTGAATGTCGGATGCTTTCATAGCCCATGTCTCACAGCCGTATAGTAAGACAGACCGAACAAGGGCCTGGTAAATCCTTATTCTTGTCTTCAGGCGAACATTTTTCTGGTTCCATAGAGAGTGATTTACCTGGATGAAGACTGTCTTCATTCAGCTCCGAAGCTCCGAAGGAGGGAGCTTCGCTCCCTCCTTTTTCTTGCTGAAGCAATTCTTGACTGTATTTCTGATGCACATCCTCCTATTGTACACAAATACACAAAGTCATTCAGAAGGCTGTTGATTTGCAAGGCCAAAGAGAGCGGAGCATGAAATACTAAATGACACGTGATTGCCATTGCTATGGTACGTGCTTAGATGTGTTGTACGTGCATTGAACGGATTTTCTTTGGACTATTATGAGCACCAGCACAGCGAAGCACATTTGGGTGCAGAACTGGAACAAAGATTCCGAAAATGATGGAGTAATCGGTATTCAAAGCAGCATTTTGGAATTTCTTTAAGCCCGCTTAGTCTAAAGAATTCGTAACCCTTTCACACACTGTATTTGAAATAAGCGGCTTTAGCAATAGAGTCCTCAAAATAAATCTTAACTGTCTTTGAGCAGTAGCGTTGCGTAACGTAGTAATTGCATTAGTGTAGCAGTGACAGTGGACATAAAAATTGAAAAGAAACTACAAGCTATCTTTCAATTGGTGAGACTAAGTATGGAAGGATTTCCATTTGTTTTGACTTCTATTCTAGCGAATTGAATCAAAGTGGGTTTGAATTAAAAACTGCTATATATCCTACGCTCCAGCAAAGCACGTCTGGCCAAAGCTACAGAGTCAGTACCTGTGAGACGTGGACCATTGCTCAGCCATCCAGCATACGAAAATGTTACAATTCCGAAATGTAAACAGGAATTCTTTTTTTTTGGTTGGAGGGACGTCCCAATCCTTAAAAAAAATCGAGAGGAGATGGAATAACAAATAAGATTGATAGCCTGAAAAAGATGTGCTCGAATATTATATACAATTTATAATTTGGGGGGAGGGGTGACAGGAGAGGGCAGTTCCCAAGGACCTCCCCCTGTGAACGTCTCTGCAATAAGCGTCCAATTTACTTATCAACTCATGGCGTCACTTACAATAGTAGCCGAAATCCGAAGATTCAGAAAGGTTGGAAGAAGCTCCTGAAAAAATTGAGCTACAGTTGCTAGTACTTAATAAACAATTTCACTTGTTTTCCAGCCAAAGCCCAATTTGTAATTCGACTTGAATTGTACTTTTCTGATCTATTTTCTATCATAGTGCAATGCTGTACCAAAATTAATGAGTGTTTAATTGAAACAGCCTTTGAATGACACGAAGCTAAAAAAAAAGACTTGAATAAAAACTTACAGCCACTGAGTTTTTCATATCAGCGATCGCGGAGTCAAATTCACAATAGTGGAATTCTGGGGCATATGGCAGCGGATGGCTCAAATCGCCTGACAATTTTCCAGCTTTGACCACGGATGATTCCCACTCCTCATCATTTGTTACCACAGCTGCGTGGTATCTTCCAGTGGCTATTCCCTAAAAAAATAACAATAGTGCAAGTGCAATTAGTGTTATTCATCACCAAAGGCAGCGACAATAGAGTTAGACTTGTTAACTAAAAAGTCAAGGCGAAAAAGATTTCGATAAACGACTTCATAAGATGTCAAAACATATTTCATTTTTATTTATATTTTCCGCATTACATATTCTTTATTTTAGATATTCTATACATATTCTTTATATATTCTTTACATATTCTATATTACATACATATTCTAAACTTTCCCTGCGACACTTTTAAAAACCACTTTGTAGCAAAATAAAAACTGTTCTATTGTCAACAATTATAGAGCTTATATTACTGGACTCAAAAGGCAAGAAATAATCTACTATATATAATTGACAGCGTCAGTGAGAACCCATTTATGGGGAAGCGTTTATTCTTGCATATTGATGCAACAAAGGCGTGAAACAATATAACAAGCACGGACGACTCAGAGAATTAAACTTCTGGATTTTGGGTTCATATGACCCAGTATTTGGTTTACATTTTGAATACATTCGGTTTTGGGCAAAAATTGTATTCGTGGAGAAACAATTGATATAAGGTTATTTTATATAAGCCGACGTATTAAGAACTCAATTAAAGGTCAAGGGGGGGGGGGGTCTTTTCTCTTTGCAAATGAGCGTTTCCAAACATGTGCTTTTGGTACTTCTAACCTGTAATGCTTCACGGCTGGGAAGTTAAAATACATTTTTCAGGTAAAGTTTGTTGGCGGCAGAGGCGGAAAGACGGGACAAAACGACTTTGAATTTTTCTGGGGGGGGGGGGGGGGGGGCAAAATAGCTTTATTCCACTCCCACAAAAGACCATACACTGCGTTTTTATGATCCTTTATAAGCGAATCACCCGAAGGCTTTTGCTGTGAGCAAAAGTAAACCTATCCCACTCTCTCTTTCTCTCCCACCTCACAGCCAAGCTCTAAAAAAATCCAAATATAAAACATTGGTCCAGAAAAAAACGTATTTAACTATAAAAACTTTCCCGGATATATTATATTGCACACAAAGCAATAAGTTGGTCTCAATTCTACCTCCCCTGCCCCCCTTCCGTAAAGGGGGGAGGGCCCTTCTGTGACAAGTAATTTACTTGTTCCAGTGGCATTTTGGAATAAAACTTGAAACAGAAAAGGGGCTCATGCTACTCCAATCACTAATATTTGCCCAGATGAAATTTTCATTTATATTTGACATTGGTTGAATCTTTATGGAACTCTTACCTTATGAAGAATAAGGCAAAAATATTCAAATATTTTAAATATTTTCTTAGGTTGTATTATTTTTCTATATTTTATATTTATTAATATTTTGAATTATCCTTTATTTATATTTACATATATGTTTTTATATATTCCGTATTATTTTTTATTTTTACATAATACATACATACATACATATATATATATATATATATATATATATATATATATATATATATATATATATATATATATATATATATATATATATATATATATATGGTGGAGCAAAACAAATAAACAAGAGAATTGAAGTCATTCAATTACATTCTGAATAATTCAAACAACACAATACATACTCTAACTTCTTTAAATTCCAACATGAAAAACTAGATCTTAAAAAAAAACTCAATAAAGAAAAATTATTTTCTTGGCATCACCGAATAAAAATTAATCTATAATTAAGATTTAAAAAGTCTCTAAATTCTTTAAAAAGTAAAAATATAGACAGGTATAACGGTATATAATGTATGAGCCATACCTACCAAGACCCAAACGAATCATCTTGTCTTGACCTACTTCTTAAAGATTACCCAGATTCCGTTAAGGTTGAGGATCATGCCTTCACAAGTGACTATTTGGCGTCATTGCCAGTGGAAATCTTTGTGATCCTCCCCCAATAAAGCATGAGTAAAAATATCGCAATACAAAAGGAGGGGATTGGGATGGCTTAATGAACGCACTTGCTTCTCAGCAATGGAGAACCTTCCTCTTTGAAGGGCCCGAGAAAACTGCAGATAGGTACACGCAAGCCTTAGTTAGCTGTATCACAAGTTACATCCCATTGAAGTTGTGCAGGTATCCCTCAAGGGTAAAGCTTGGAGCAACGTCTACTGCAAAAAAGGTTTCCAGGCAAAACAAAAGGCACACAAGCGATGACTACTCTCAAAGAGCAAAATCGACAGACAATCACGCGTCCAAAAGAAAGAGAAATTTGCTTCAAAGCTCCAAAATGCCTCGGCTATAAGCTGGTGGGGAGTTGTCAAAGAGGCCTTACCGTTATCTAAAGGAACTTCAATTCTTACCCCAAAAATTAGCGACGGGAGAGACCCGCGGACAAAGACCAAAGCTCTTGCCAAGGAGTTTGCTGAATTCTCAAATATGGAAGACGACGGTAAAGAAGTTCACGATTTCCCTGATCGAACCAATGCTGTCCTTGATTCTGTGAGCTATTCTACCTCTAAGATCCTTCGCATTCTGCAGTCTTGATGTGACCTAATCCATGGGTCCTGACAATATACCTAATATTGTCTTGATGACCTGCAGTGCCAAATGGGCTGGACCTTTGCCATCGCTTTTCCGGGTGTGCTTCACCTCTGGAACTTTTCCACGCATATGGGAATCTGCATATGTCATAGGTTCTTATACCTAAATCAGAAGGCGATCCAATGAGCGTGGCCTCTTATAGACCTATTCAGCTTCCTCTCCTGCATTGGGAAAGTTTACGAAAAGGTTTCAAATCGTTCACTTTATCAGTACCTGGAGTCAGATTAACTTTTAGGTGACCGCTAATAAGTATTCCACCGGAAAGGTTCAACGTTTGACTGCTTAATGGCCCAGCATCAGCAGTAGTTCGAACTTCTGGAAAAGGATACGACATCAGGCTATTGTCATTCGACATTGCTAAAGCTATTGACAGAGTATGGCATCGCGGCCAACTAAAGAAACTTTACGCTTATGGTGTCAGAGGACTTTTGTTGAAGGTGATTGGAAGCTTCCTTTCTGATCGTTAACTGCAGGTTGTTCTTGACGGGTTTACCTTCCTCCAATATCCAACAAAGGCAGGCGTACCCACTTGCCGAGCATGCATTTCCGATGTATACTGCCGCTCCAAAAACGTTGCTGGCACCACTGCAAAAGATCCTAAACAGGGCTAAAAGAGCAGGCTTAGTCGTTCCCTACGACTCTCTTCAGTCTATTATTGAGAGCTTTGAAGCAGCGTCGATGGCTGTTTTCTAAACAGGGCTAAAAGAAGGGCTAAACAGGGCTAAAAGAGCAGGTTTAGTCGTTCCCTACGACCCTCTCCAGTCTATTATTGAAAGCTTTGAAGCAGCGTCGATGGCTGTTTTCTAAACAGGGCTAAAAGATTGGCTAAACAGGGCTAAAAGAGCAGGTTTAGTCGGTCCCTACGACCCTCTCCAGTCTATTATTGAGAGCTTTGAAGCAGCGTCGATGGCTGTTTTCTACAAGTACTTAAATTCCTGTCTTCCTCTAGAGCTTTCTTGTATTTTGCCTAACAGTGCGACCAACAAGACATACAAGAAGGCGCACAGCTTGGACCAATCATTCTGCAGCTAGCAACTCAAGGACAGAGTACTTGAAGAACAGCTTCATCTGACGGTGCATTTCGTTCCGGAATGATCTCCCTAAGGAAATTATCCCTAAAAGTTTCTAAGTTGACTCTTTCAAAAGAAGATTTTAAAAGCCACATTAAAAGACTAGCGGCAAATCAAATATTTAATTATACCTGGCGCCACGAATTTAGGAATAAAAAAAGTATTAAGAATAAAAAATAAACGAAAAAGATAGATAAGAAGAAAAATATAAAATAAACAAACTCATTAGTATTTTGGCACTAAAGAGTGTTTTGACAATGATTTTTTTTTTGATAAAAAAAATTAAACAGCTGAAAACAATATTTTTACAGCAAGTCTTAACTTACTACTAATAACACTGTAAAACAAAACCATTAAAAAAGTAAATGGAAAGTTAAAAATAAGCAAACTAAAATAAGTCTTTGACAGTTAAATAAAAAGAAAAAAAGTCTAAAATGTATAATATAAAAAAAGTGTCTATGAAAAAGAAAGCCTGTTTACATGATACAGCTTCGAAAGTGCTTGCCAACGGTAAAAATAAGCAAGCACAATATAAAGTGAGACTTTGACCGTTAAATAAAAAAAAACATTTCTGAGAAAAAGGAAGTTAAATAAAATATAATATAATAATATTTATTTATAACCCACAAAATAGAATAATAAAACTGTGGAGTAAAACAAAAAGAAAAAAAATGAAAACGGATCTCTAAAAAGAGAACCTTTTTACATAATGCAGTATGAGATGTGCTTACCTGAGCACCAGTCAGCGTAGCAATGTCCAAAATGACATTCGCTTCAAGATCTTTCCTGGCATATGCCACACCGTCTCCGAGCACTAAACGTCCTTCAGCATCAGTATTATTGATCTCAACGGTTCTTAAAATGAGGACAAACGTAAATAAAAAGAAAAAAAGAAGACAAACACCTAGTTTTGACACTTAAGGGCTAGGCACACGTAGCTGATTTTGGGAACCGATTTTAGCAGGGGTATATTCCACGTCGAGTGATTATAATTAATGATGCTAAAAGGCGGGGCTTGGTGACGATTTTTCGGTGATTAATCATCATTAATTACGTTCTAGACAAGGAATGTACAAGGGCTTTAGACCTTTAGGCATGTAATTAATCGTATTTAATGATTATCTTAAATTAATCTTAATTAATGATGATTAATCACCGAAAAACGTCACTAAGCCCCGCCTCTTAGCATCATTAATTATAATCACTCGACGTGGAATATACCCCTGCTAAAATCGGTTCCCTAAATCAGCTACGTGTGCCTAGCCCTTTAGAGGTAATGACGCGTTCCCCTCTAAAACTTGGTAGTGTGGCAAAACTGGAAATAAGCTCAGTTTTTCGTGTTCTATAAAGTTTAGAAATAGACATAAATTGGGACTATTATAATGTATAATTGATGTTTTATAATATATAATGTGTTATAATATAGCCTATATTATTTATAATTAATTAATGTATAATATATAATTAATGGGAATATTATAATATATAAGACTATACAATGTATTATCAATAACGTTATTTTTATTATTGTCCGTACTACGTTGTTTATTTATTTATATAAACCACATAATAGATCAAGCTAAAGGTCGTAAATGACACTTTGGCACTAAACTATTTGTTAAACTGCTTTCCAAGTGAGGATCGAGGGGGCAATAAATCTCTAATTCAGTGGCAGTTCTAGTCTCTCTTGCGCCTGGGACAAAAACTGATTACCCCCCCCCTCCAATGTCTTAAAAATATTTCTTGCCAAGTTTTAACAACATTTCCATTTTCTGAAAAAATTATCATTTATTAAAAAAAATTATATTTATGTAAAAAGTTAAATCTGACTTTCCTTACTTTAGTCACTGCAAAATCATTAGTTACGTTAATAATAAATTAATTTGACTAAACGATCGCTCATTACTGGCCACCAACACTGTAATCGCTTATAATATTTGATAGACAACTCTTGCGTTTACGAAAACCATTCATCTCCGTATAGTATATTCAACATATCTATGGCTTTCTTTAAGAAAATAAGTCGGTGTTGAATAATTTTTTTTCATTTTTTGTAGTTCGTGGAACAACTGAATGCGATCTAAATCATCGCAATATTTTATTTTTATTGCTACTTACTTTTTTTTCAAGGAATGGGAAATATGTGAAGATATATTAAATATATGATAAAAATATATGATATAAATATATGATAAATATATAAGATATCTTAAATATATTATATATTAAATATATGAAAATATAGGAATGGGATGAAGATATGGGAAAATGAAAATTCCGGATTGAATTTGCATATACTAGCTGCCTGCCAACTGTGCTTTCTACTTTATTTAAATAAAAATAAAATTTCTAAAACTATAAAACGATTATAGCCTTTAGATTATTTATTAGAAAGTTTGCACCTCTAAAATTTCTGCACCCAGGGAAAGTGCTCCCTCTGCCCCCCTTAAAACCACCTCTGATTCAATAACAAAATGATAACCTTGATCCACTACCTAGAAAATGACATCGGAATATTAGAGTTCATGAAGTCTCAACATTTATAAGGCAAAATTTTGGTGATCTGATATATATATATATATATTTTTTTTTTTATATATATATATATATATATATATATATATATATATATATATATATATATATATATATATATATATCTATATATATATATATATATATATATATATATATATATATATATATATATATATATATATATATATATATATATATATATATATATATATATATATATATATATATATATATATATATATATATATATATATATATATATAAACAAAAATATGGAAAACGGAATGTATAAAAAAACATAAATGTATAAATAAACATATATATATATAAATAAACAATAATTCAAATACAAATAAATACAGAATATAGAAAAAACAATACAATCAAAGAAAATAATTAAAATATTTGAATATTTTCGCCTTATTCTTCATAAGGTAAGAGTTCCATAAAGATTCGACCAATGTCAAATATAAGTCATAATTTCACCTTGGCGAATATTAGTGAATTTTTTAGTGAACTTCTTTTCTATTTCAAATTTTATCCCAAAATGCCACTGTGATATGTAAATATCCTTTACGAAAGGGGGAGGAAGAATCGAGACCAACTTCTTGCTTTATGTGTAATATAATATATCTGTCTACTCCATTGAGCTTTTTATGGTTACTTATAAAAAAAAAACACAAAATGTGGATTATGGGGATGCGGTAACTTAAAGGATCACCCTATCTCCTTCACTATAAAGTTTATTATTTTGTGCGGTCGAACTATCTAGAACTTATTGGGCGGCCTTGCCATAACACGTAGAGTTTTGATATGAGATTAGAATAAATAACAGAAAAATAAAAGCCAACACTTATTTTATCAGCAATTTTACAAAAACCTTCCGCGCTTTTGTGCCAGAGACAGGGATATTTTAATGAAACTCACATCATCAGAAAGTGTCAACTTTCTGTTGACACTCTGTTGACACATCAGAAAGTGTCAACTTTCGGTTTTTGGATTAAATGGAGCAGCATTTTCTTTTTAAGGTTCGGGAAAGGGCAGTTCCTAAAAAGGTCTTACCACACCAGCTAAGAAAATTGAATCAGCTAAAAAGAATTATCGTACGAGCAATTTGGCCTCTTCGGGAGTTCCATGTGGTGCCACCTGTTTTGATTGACAAGTTCGCCACTAAAAGAAACGTAACAATTTCAAAGTATTTTCAGTGAATTTCATAGTCAAACCACAGATTCTCGATAGCTCTCGATGATGGCTAGTCCCCTAGGAGAATTCAGTTGGGAAAATGGAAGAATTCAGTCCACCTAGGCTGAGGCTCACAAAATGATTTTAATGTACCTGATCGTCTTAACGACCCTTTTTAGAGAAACTTCTCCAACTCACAAAAACAGAGTTCAATAAATATGTTACCACCATCGTGCTGTTTTTTGTGTTACTATAGGTTATGTGTTACTAAACAGTTTAGAAACTGCAAAGATTAAAATACGATTTTATTTTCGATAAGTGGGGGGGGGGGGGCAAGTCCATTTCCTTCTTCTGTTTCAGCAAACAAGGGCTTTTCAGTCAAGACTATTCAACCCTTTTCCTTTTGACAACCCTGTTCCTGTTCCTTTTGAACCCTTTCCTTATGAGCTACTGCAAGTTGCTCCTTATTATCTTGAATCTGACTTGATATCTTGCAGTTAATCTTTTGATTTTAGGAGTTGAAATATCAGAGGACATAGATTGAGTTCAGTGCTCTATGTGCAGGTATGATCAGATAGACTCTTAGCTGATGGTGAGATTTTGACCATTGCTTTTTAGGGGTTTCTTCTTCTTCCTCTTAGGGTAAAAGGTCCTCTTTTTCTGTTGGAGTTTATGTGCTTTCAAGTCCTGTCTGACTAAGGTTTTAAAATGAAGTGCTAACTTGTGACAGGTTGTACTGTTAATAACTCTTGTAGTAACTTCTTGGAATGGAGGCACTAAACTATCCTGTTGTATATTTCGAGTTCAGGCATTTAACTGAAGGTAGTTATTTGTGGGGATTGAGGCACTTGAGCAAAAAAAGATTAAGATTTTATAATGGGGAGTTGGTGTTAGCAAATTACATTCAGGCACTGCTCAATACTTTCATTTTTTATATCGCGGAATCTAAAGTATGGTACGTGGAGGTAGGACCTAATGCACTGGGGGTCTAGTAAGAGAAAGCTAAGCAGGTTCTTTTACCTGTATTACTGCTTCTTAACTATGGATCAACCCACTTAGGCAAGATGGCCAGTACACCCTGTAAAGAACAAGAATAATCTAATAAATCAGCCTCTTTTTTTATCATTTTAATCATCAATTTACAAATTATTTTATGATCATTTTATGATCATGGGGAAGAAGATAAGAATTGTATACTCGACTCAACGGTTCAGCAATCCAATCAGTTTTGACACCAGGATTTCTAGGTTGCTTATGCGATATTTGATAATCAAGTCCATGATACCATGTGTAACAGATGTTTGATGAACCAAGAAAATGGAAGGGACTTTTAATTTATCAGTTTATAAATTAAATTGATTTATTTATAAATTGAGTATCAGTTAATTAATAAAAAATAGTTAAATTAAACCAACTTTATGTTCCTATGGTTTAATATCTGATCAGCATTCTATACCCCTCAAGCCACACCCTGTGAAAAACCTATGACAATAAAACTATTCCTTCTACTATTCTAATTCAAGTCTACTTCTAATTTTGAGTGTTATAGAGACTCTCATACGTCAGAGAGATCCCATGGCACATCCATCTATTTTCCTTTATAGTAAAAAAGTGGTAGGGCTCTTCAACCACAGAAGCTTTTAGGGAAAGAGTAATCCTCAGACACGATTGACAAATATAGCCAAAATTACATTTTGGTAAGCTGTATAAAATTCCGACAAAACAAGCGTAGTCTTAATTTGGTGCGAAACCGGCGTGCCTTTCCAAAAACTAACACACAAGTACTTCTCCAATAAGAGAGTCAAAATTACTCCCGCCATTTACCCGTCCCATTCAAACATTTTCCCCTCTCAATTACCTGGACTATCTGTCTTGGGTTTTTCTTTCTACAATTAGCCATGTCTTGAAGCCTACTGCAAAATACTTGATTTTCCATTCAATTCAAAATTACCGTCCCATTTAAAAAATTTGGACTATCTGTTTTGGCTTTTTCTTTCTACAATTAGCCATGTCTTGATATCTACTGCAAATTCTTGATTTTCAATTCAAATTGACATGGCTAATTGTAGAAAGAAAAAGCCAAGACAGATAGTCCAAGTAATTGAGAGGCGAAAATGTTTGAATGGGACGGGTAAATGGCGGGAGTAATTATGACTCTCTTATTGGAGAAGTACTTATTGTACAAGCATTGGAAAAGTCATGACTTACTGTATTCTTTGTCCGATCTAGTTTGGCTATATTCTAGTCAATTTTTTCCCTCATGAAAATCCTATTTTCCAAAAATGGTGGAAGAACTTAAAAACTCTTCTTTGCTTCAAAATTTAACGCTTTTTTTCTTTTGGGAAAAACTAGATTTTAAATTAAATTTATATTTATTACTAATATTAAGTTTCAATGATATCCTAAATTTTGGGATGGGCTACGCTTCCTCAATCTCTGCTGTTTCAGGAAAAAATATCCATTAATGTCCCCAATAAAGGTCAGTGTGTAACTATATACTAATTTATGACGTTACTTACTTTCCAGATTATAACGTATACACATGTACTACTTTATGACGTTACTTATTTTCCAGAATATAACGTATGCACTATGCACTACTTTATGACGTGACATTATGCACTACTTTATAACGTCACTTACTTTCCAGAATAAAACACATGCACTATGCACTACTTTATGACGTTACTTACTTTCCAGAATAAAACACATGCACTATGCACTGCTTTATGACGTTACTTGGTTTCTAGAATAAAAACGTATGCACTATGCACTACTTTATGACGTTACACTATGCACTACTTTATGACGTTACTTACTTTCCAGAATATAACGTATGAATATCATCTGGTCTAGTGGCTTTGGGGCCAACCGAATTTTCAGCTAGACATAGTACAGCATGCAAGTTCTGAGTAAAACCATTCATGACAGCTGCTTGGAACGCATACAGAACAGCTGCGGCGCCACCACAATCTCTTTTCATTCCTGGCATTCCTGTCTGAAAAGTTTTACAATATAAGTCTATCAGGTTTCTAGATTAAAGTGACAACATACATAATTAATTCACGTTAATTTCCTCATTAATTTCTATGGTAAGTGTGGAGAATAAGCATGGGCGCTGTTTCTGTTTTCTGTTCTGTTTTCAAAGTCACTGTTTCTGTTCTGTTCATGCATAAAAACAGAAACATAACATAAACAGAAGACCTGCTTTATAGTTATCTGTTCTGTGTCTATAATTACTATTTTGCCCTGTTTCTGTTTTTTTCCTACCTGTTTTTCTTCTGTTTCGATTTTATTTTAGTGATACAAGAATGAGATATTTGAGAATCTCAAACTTACAATAGTGTTTTAAATCATGATCTGAAATTGTGGAGAAGCGTGGTACGCCCCATACAATTTTTGGAATTGGAGAGTCAATATAAAGTAGCAGTAAGTAAAATGATAAGAAGTAAGTAAGTACTTCTAATTTTGTGAAAAATCCTAAAATCAACTTTTATTTAAGAAAAACTTGACGTCATCTTCTGATGATGACATGGAAGTTCCAGGCAAAACTTCAAAGCTATCTCTCTGAGTACCCTACGGGAAAAAGGAAGCAAAGAAACTAAGAGTTGTAACTTCTGCATAGCGTCCCTAAAAGCTAAGGGATTCTCTGCCACGACATTTATATACCATCATAAAATGAAACATACAATTGATGTGCACAAAGACAAATTAGATGTCGCTGGTGCAGCAAATAACAAACACAAATCAACTCAAAATATATATCAAGTCAGACTGCTTCCCTTAGGAAAGCTCCAGATAGCAAAACAAGTGACACAGAGGGAAATGGGTTAATGAAATCTGGAACAAGAAGAGCAGACATACGATCATTCTTTATTTCCAATCGATGAAAACAAGCTATTCTACGGAATCTATACTGCAAAATGCTATTTAAGGGCAAATTGTCACTTTCTGTGTTTGATAAGCCAGATATGAGACAGCTTATTTCAAAAACAACAGGAGGCTTGAAAGCACCATCCTGGGGAACCATCCATCGTCACATAAGTGTTGCTGCCAAGAAAAAAAACAAGTAAAGGAGAATGATACTTTAAGATCTGCCACTCAGGCTATCGTTACTTTTGACTCCTGGTCTTCAAAAGGACCTTGATTTATAGGCATCACTGCATGTTACCCCAAGAAGATGAAAAATGAGCAAAAGTTGCACCACTGTGTTTCACATTTCAAGGGGCTTAAGAATTCTCATACAGCTACTAACATCCTTTCAACAATCCAAGTTGGAACCAGGAAGTTCTCACAGACAGATAAGATGTTCCGCGTTATGACTGATTCTGGGAACGATGTCACAAAAGCCTGTAGGCTATTAATACTTTCCTGACCTTCATGTATTGTCCATAGTCTCCATTTATCTTTTACACTCGCTCTTGGATTTTGCTCCACCCAAACTTAGCCAATGGCATCCCTGAAGAAGATTGCTTGTAATCCTTTGATGAAGTCGAAGATGTCGAGCCAACTGGTGAAAATGATTCAGGCGGCCTTTCTGATGCTTTTGGAAGTCTGAAAAATCGGAAGTGAAGATAAGTTTGCTGAAAACTCTGATAAAACTGATACAGTGTTTACGGAAGAGGGTGGCGAAAGTAACGGAGAAGAAGAGTGGGGAGCTAGGAGTCAGTCAGTAAGTAAGGTTGCAGCAGAGACCATCCAAAGAAACGTTACACTTGCTCAAACATTGATACCACAGTGAAAATTATTTAGAAAACTAAAATTCCCACTGTCCAGCAAGGTACTTTTAAAAGATGTTGCAAAGAGAGTGGCCTTCGTTCCCATATCCCTCTTGACATGAAAATACGATGGAATAGCACAATAGAAATTATTGAGTCTACAAAAAAAAGTAAAAAAAGTAGGGAGCCTGGAAAATTATTTTTTTTTTTACATTCTACGAATGCAACGATTCCATTAAGAGTCTTTATCGATGTCTAATGGCGGGACTGTACTAGAAGCTACTATTACGGTACTGGCTCCGTACTGATAAGTGCTTCTTCATATCCAACTTGCAGTCCCGCAATGCTGCAGAGACCGCAAGAGCACCCACTCCAACTCGTCCTTGTCCAGCTGAAGCCCTAGAGGCTATGGTAGAGTCCAGTGAGGAAAGCTTGTTCCAGTTGTTTTATGGACATGATAGGTTCCAAAACCGTAAAATGCACTTGCAGCGTCAACAACTTTAAGAACTTAAGAAATTATTCTGCAGCAAAGCGTCTAAGTTTCTTTGAAATTCAAAATCTGAGAAATATCATTTTACTTATTTACTTAGAATGAAATCGGTAGATGGCCTAGAACTATTTTTTAGCGCAGAGTGCCGTAAAAATATTTGAAATACCCTTAAACAATGAATTTTTCTTTTGATTTGTCTCTCACACACATTTATTAGGAAATAATTAATCTTAAAAGGCTATTTTGAGCCGCGAGGCAACATAAATTTTTGAATTGGCAGTAAGAAGCGTCTTTTCCCCGTACATTTTCCTTCTTTCTTACTTTTGTTTAAGATGACTTACGAGCCATCTTAAACAGAAGGCTCGTCCTCTCCCAAAGCAACAATGGGCTCTGCTTAAACACTAATGACATTGATCTGACTGCATGAATTGATGATGAAAATTATTTTATTATCGAAAGGTCTCAAATAAATAGTATACATTTCCAGGAAGTTCGAGGAGATGCTGCATAAACATAATAGAGCATTTTTTAAAAAAGGAACGAGAAAATTGAAGAAAGTAACCATAAAGAAAAAAAAAGAATGGCAATGTTTGTGTGCAAAGACAGTTTTTCGCCCCTTTTTTTATAAAAACTGTTACCGCCAGAGAAAAGTACTACCGTGGCAAGTGGCAACCCTGACGAGAAGTTAATAAGAGACTAAAGGTTAATGTTTTCAGATTGGAGACCCATTCATTTTCTGGACTCCAAACGAAGAAATTTTTCTGAAGCTGCCTGATATTGCTCTAAAGCATCTTAGCGTACCTAATAATAGTGTGTCGAGTGAACCGGTATTTTGTTCGTAAATTATTTCAGACGAAAGCAGTATGCCCGGACAATGTCCAAAACGCTGGAAAACCGCATGTTTTAATCGATAAGCCTTAAGGATTGAACAAATGATGCTGTTATGAACTTTTGATAATAAACCAAAACTTATCACCCACAAATTTTTTTCCCTTTAAGCTTCAAGTGTTCAAAAAACATCTGTTTTTTGAACAATAACAGCTGTTTCCTGTTTTACCAAAAAAAAAAGAAAGAAACAGGTCTTCTGTTTTTGTTGACCTGTTCTGTTTCATTCAAGCCCTGCTCATTTTTTCTGTTTCTTCAGAAAAACAGAATAAAGAACAAAATGACGTCTGTATAAAGAACAAAAGACGTCTTCACAATGTCAAAGCAGAAAGAGACGGAGATAGATACTGAAATAGAGAGGAGATGGTAAAAGAGAGGAAGGGGAAGGGGAATAGGGACGGAGAGAGGGAGGGGAGATGTATATAGAGAGGGAAGGTAAGGGGACAGAAAGGGGAGGAGATAAGGATGGAAGGACAGAGGAGGAAGTGAGAATAAAGGGGAAGGAGAGAGAAAGTAAGGAAGGGAGATAGATGGAAGGGAAGGGAAGGGGGAATGACAAAGAGACGAGGGGAAGGAGAGATTTAGAGGGAGGACGGGAGATGTGAGGGGGAGGGATAGGAAATATAGAGGGAGGGGGAATGGTAGAGAGGGAGACAGAGGAAGAAAGGGATAGGGAGAGAGGGGGAAGAGAGAGGATGGGGAGAGAGATGGAAGGAGATAGAGAGGGGCGAGGAAGGATGAATAAACAATCTAGTCGTTTATAAAACAACACGCCATAAGAGAGACAAAAACTATTAGAAAATTGAAAAACTAAACTAACAAGAGTTTCATACAATTTCAGTTTATTGATATGTTTGTCATTTGATCATACTCAGCCCTTCAGAACTTTAAAAGCACAGAATGTGATCGTTAACTACGATTCCGGGTAGGAAATCAAACAAGATTTCATCAGCAGGAGGAGACACCACATTGCCACCCAACAATTTACGTCAATCTTATACATGCCACCCAACAATTTACGTCAATCTTATACATGCCACCCAACAATTTACGTCAATCTTATACATGCCACCCAATAATTTACGTCAATCTTATACAAACATATACATTCAAGTTTTTTTAGTCTCAAACAAGTAGAGAAAAGTCCGATAGAGAAGCGAATTTGTAAAGCAAAGGATGAAAAAAAGTCAAACGTTGAGAAACAAAGGAAGAAAAGCTACGAGAAAAAAAAAATTAAGAACTCTTTCACTAGCCTATTACCCTCAATGGAGTGCACAACCCCTCCAGGTAAAAAAAAATCAGCCAACTCTATTACGAATATTACTTTCATAAGGTGCTTATAAGGTGCAAATCTCTAAATTCAACAAACCTGAGAATGACAGGTTGAAAGTATCGCTTGCAATCTACGTCTTATACCCTAGCTAAGGTGAGATTGAACAATATTTTATTATGTAGCCAATAGTTGTATTATTACAGTACATTTAGACACAGGGAAGGAAAGAAGAAGGAAACGAAAAAGGATAGAAAATAAAATAATTAAACAATAAATTAATGGAATAGAAAGATATATTTAGTGTAGCACAAAACCTTTGCTTTGAGTGTAGTATTTACATTTAAGTATTTACCAGTCTTGGCTTTTATTTATACATTAATTATTTTTTTTTTGCATTCCTTCACTTAGGACTTATTGTGCTTATTTTTCAAGTGTCCAATTATTATTTATGACCTTTGGACTCAAATAACAATTCCTATTATGCAATTAATTCAGAAACATAAAAATTTACTCCAGTTTTTTTTTTAACCAAATTTTCAATACCTAGAGCGCGTTCCCGGTCCGACGAAAAGTTAATAATATTTAATAAAAATTTAATATTTCGTTCCAGGTGAGAGCGAATTAACAGCTGGCACGATCGAAGATTAAATTCGTATTAAATTTTTGTGGATATGGTTAACTAGCGTCTTTACTGAATTAACTTCTGTACCTTCATCATCAAAGTGGGAAAAATGGAGGCAAATGAGCAAACTAATAGTAATTAATTAGTATTAAAAGATCAAAACTCATATTTTTCATAATTTACTCATTGGTCATTAAAATTACTCGTGTTTTAATAATAAATTACAATGCATATTAAGGCATTAGTTAATAAACTGTTCCAGGTTGGCAGTTAATTTGTATTAAATTTGAAGTAAATACGAATCAAATTTCAATTTCCACCTAGAACACACTCCTATATTCTAGGTTAACTCATGCACTTGCGCAAGACGAGAGGAAGGGAGCATTTTTAAAATTGAGAAGATAATTTATGTATCTTACTTTTTTTTTTCAAAAATCTCGTTTAAAAATAAATTTTAGAGTACCTTCCAGTTTTAAAAATAAGGTTAGGCCATACGCTGCTTATTATTTAACAAATGTTAAATAAAAATGGCGAAAAAATTACCTTCGACTTGATAGATAGTCCGCCAGTATCATAAACAATACCTTTCCCAACCCAAGCAATTGTCTCAGTGGCACCTTCTGGCTTATATGACAACACTGCCAATGCTGGCTGGTGTTCGGCAGCTTTTCCCACTCCATAAATACCACCAAATCCTCGGGTCTTTAAATCTTCACCTTGAATAATTGTAGGAGAAATGCCTACGGATTCTGCCACGTTATTTACTTCCTATAAAATATAAATAAAATTAAATACCAAAAGATATTAATTTTACTTTGTGATAAAAAATAACACTCTCAGATTCAATTTTATATGTACGAAAATTCCTCCTGAATCTGCCACCGTGGCTAATGGCTAATGAGCCTACAAATTTTCTGCTGAAATATGTACAAACTGTGTACAAAATAAGTGTGCAAGGGCACGAATGAGCTGAGGGGGAGGGACTGTTGGCCTATCAGTAGATCTGAATAAAATCCTTTTATAGACATTTTAGCTTAAAAAAAGGTACAGAAAAAACTACCCCTCCCCCTGGATTTGAAAAAAAGCTCTTTGCTGTGCCTTCAAAAAAAAACAAAAAAACTTCTTCGTCCTGTCTTTCTTCTTTGTGAACTGCTCCTCCTGAGTGTGGAAAGTCTTTAAGTATTTAAATGTTCCTCTTTGTCACATATGCCACAATGGTTATGTACTAGTGGTTATATACATTGGAGTATGTCACAGTGGTTAAAAAACAGCAGACCCGGTTCGGTATTACTGACCTGATGCTGTAAATAAATGCAGTGCTGAGTTTTAAAGTCACTTGAGCCTAACTGATCCCGTTATTATTCGCCCTGATACGTTATCGGCAATCAGTACTGGGTCACTTAGGCCAGTCCCGAAGAAAGGAAAAAGTACTTCGGAATGTGCTTCGTTCAGACCGATCACAGTAGTACCAACGCTTTGCAAAATCTTCGAACTTTTGGTCATTTCTTCTCCATCTCACACTCCTTCTCCATCTGATACGTTAGTTTACAATAGTTCTGTTGTTTTCATTTAAAATAAAGTTTACCGAATTTTTCTTTTCTTTATGGTTTTCATTCCATGTATACAATTTGTCTATCAGTGGCGCACGAGTCAATACAATGATTCTATTCTTCTGTTCAAAAACTAACCTTGAAATTACAGTTCTAGGCCTTGAAAAAATTGCGCATTCCAAAAACTTCTTAAATTAAACAGATTAAATAGGCTAAATTTACTCAAGAAGAGTAGCAGAAAATTCTCTAGCTCAGAGAGTCGTCGTGCTAGGTGATACTTTTAGGACTATACAGTCGTGAAATTCATCAGCAAAGGCCACGAAGGTCAAATCAAGACCACAAAGCCGCTTTCTACCTTCCAACTTCAACTCTTCTCTACTTCTAAGGCTTTAACAATTCCTTGGAGATATGCCGTATTTTCCATTTTGGCACTTGTGTGATATAGCTCCTACCACTCAAGTTGTTCATTCATTGACGCATTATGGAACCGGTGTTTTGTTAGTTTCTTTCAGCTTAGCATGAGACAAGACAAAGAGAAGTGACAAAATAGTTGGGAAATATATAATTTGGGCTATGTATTTGCTCGTTAGGGGGAGGGGGTAAAGTATTTGGACAGGGTGAAATTAGAAAACAATTCTTACTACATAATGTACAAATTAATTGTACCTAAGACATTAGGCATGCACACCCACTATAATTTATACCCCCCCCCCCTAATGTACAAATATATAGCCCAAATTTGTTTCTCAAGTATTATATTTTTATCATACCTCTGCTCACTCTTAAATAATACTAGCCTGCCTGTCTCTCCAAATAATAGTCCCACCCAATCTACTAGTCAAAGACCTGAAGCAGATGTTCCTCCATATGGGCCTTTCAGCCCCTCAGAAATTGGAAACGCAGTTAAAAGACTCAAGAATAACAAAGCTGCTGGTTTTTGTGGCTTAAGCTCTGAACTGCTGAAATATGCTGGTCCTGCAATGCTCCTATTTCTCCACACTCTGTTCTCCATAATTTAGGAAACTGAGATAATTCCTGAAGATTGACGGAAAGGTGTCATCATCTCCTTATGGAAAAGGAAAGACTCTAGAAAGGACTGTTCAAACTACCGTGGAATGACTCTGCTGTCAGTCCCAGGAAAACTTTTCTTAATGGTCTTGCTGGATCGTTGTCGGAACATAGTTCGTGGGATTCGGCGACCTGAACAAATTGCTTTTATGTCGGACCGTTCCACCATCGAGCAGATTTTCACGATTAGACAGATAATAGAAAAGCCACGGAGTTCCGCCAGAAGGCTTTTTTCAACTTCTTTGACCTCCGTGGTGCATTCGACTCAGTGGACCGTGAAGCATTTTGGAAGATTTTAGCATCGACTGGCCTCCCCGACAGATACTGCAGACTTTTCAAAGCTGTGTTCACAGAGAGCTGTGTCCAAGTCAATATCCGGCACAACCCATTCTTCCGAATATCAATAGGGTGCGTCAAGGATGTGCAGCGGCCCCAGAGCTCTTCAATGTCATCATAGACCACGTTATGACAAAGACGACTTCACGTCTCAACTTTGAAGTTCAGTTTGGAGATCGTGTCATCTCAGATGCTGACTTTGCTGACGACCTGGCCATCCTAGCGGACTCCATGGATTCGTTGCTAGAAGCGCTTCAAATCTTACGAGAACAGGCCGCAAATGTGGGACTGCAGATAAACTGGAATAAAACGAAAATTATGGCCAAAGACCCGTCTTCTCCTGCTGTCAATTCTCCAAACAGTCTGGACGGAACAACTAGCATTGAAGTTGTCCAAAGGTTCACCTACCTGTGATCCACGATTTCTTCAGATGGCTCCCTTCTCCCCGAGCTGCAAGCAAGGCTATCCAAAGCGTCTTCTGTCATGGACAGGTTGAACCGTCACATTTGGCAGAAACTAAATATCAGTCGTTCAAACAAACTGCGAATTTTCAAAGCCCTCGTCGGTTCTGTGATGCTTCATGGAGCTGAGAATCGGCAAGCATCAGCCGCAACCCTAATGGCCATCGTTAGATTTCAGTCAAAGAGTCTGAGAGGGACAGAAGGTCTACGGAGGGTTAACTTCGTGAGTAACGAGAAGCTGCTGCGTCTCACCAAGCAGCCCCAGTTTTCTACCCAAGTAGCCGAGCATACCTTACGGTTTGGACATCTACTTCGAATGCACCCGCACTTACCCGCAAAGACGATCTTCGACTTTGACCCTATCAAAGCCAGTTGGAAGCGACCTCGCAGCCGACCAGCTAAATCAGTGGTCCGACAGCTTATCCAAGTTTCTAGCGATGTCAAATATCGGACCGAGTAAAGCGCAAGCCCTCGCAATGGATCGAAGTGGAAGGAGGCAGACGTCAGTCTCTACGCCGATTAGCATCCGGCAGGAGACCTAAATCAAAGTAAGTAAGTCTTACTTTGGAATATTTCATTTGGATTGAGCGTCAGAGAAACATATTAGAAGAATATTAGATAGGGGCTATATCATACAAGTACCTCCATTTCTATTCAATCAGCTTTAGCTATTTGCCTAATGATTTTTTTTTTAAGTCAGGACATTGTATATTTGGCCAATAAAAAGAAGAAGTAGATGCAGTAGAAAAAGTAAAAGTAATTTCGCTAGCTCAGAGATTTGCCGTGCTAGGTGAAACTTTCAGGATTGTATAATCGTGAAAATCTCTAGCAAAGGCCACGAAGGTTAAATCAAATCCTTAAATGCGTTTTCTACCTTCCATCTCCAATTCTTCTCTACTTCTAAGGCTTAAGGATTTCTTTTTAAAGGTAGCACATAGTATATTTGGCCAATAACAGGAAGACTTAGAAGATGTGAAGTAGAAGAGAGAAGAAGCAGAAAAAGTAGAAATAGTTTCGCTAGCTCAGAGAGTTTTCGGACTAGGTGAAACATTCAGGACTGTACAGTCGTGAAATTCTCCAGTAAAGACCACGAAGGTCAAATCAAGGCCACAAAGGCATTTCCTATCTTCCACCTCAAACTTTTCTCTACTTCTAAGGCTTTAAGGCATCCGTGGAGACAGGCCATAACTTTCAATTCTATCAATCAGTTTTAACCATTGGCTACTAATTTTGTTTTCAAAGTTAAGATATAGTATATTTGGCCAATGAAAAGAACGAGAAACACAGAACCTTGACTACATTGCCTCATAAAGGTT
Organism: Artemia sp. Qi Xiang Cuo; assembly: GCF_049724085.1. Taxonomy (NCBI): domain Eukaryota; kingdom Metazoa; phylum Arthropoda; class Branchiopoda; order Anostraca; family Artemiidae; genus Artemia; species Artemia sp. Qi Xiang Cuo. The sequence continues at coordinate 66,234,243 of NC_142803.1, read as the reverse complement.
CAGCCAAGACTCATAATACTCATGATAATATATATATATATATATATATATATATATATATATATATATATATATATATATATATATATATATATATATATATATATATATATATATATATATATATATATATATATATATATATATATATATATATATATATATATATATATATATATATAGAATAGAATATGATTTATTGGCTAAAATAGCACAAAAGCTAGCATAAGCACGTCAGAATTACCATAACAAAACAAATGTTATGTGATAAACATAAAACAAAAAATTGAATCAATAATAAAACAGATGCCAGGGGAAAAGTTATATCAATTATTAAAATAGGAAACAAAATAGGGGACAAAAGAGTTTTTGTATCTCATGGTCAACATTTGGGGATACAGGTCCAGTTGAGTATTTGGAGCTCTAAGAGCATTGCGCCTTGTATTAGGAAGGGTTGGGGGATTTTCTTTAAAGGGAGGGAGAAAGCGTCGATGATAGTCAGAATTAAGGCACTTGAGACCAAATTTCATGGTAAGGATGTGACATCGTGATTCCAATGTAATAAGTTCAAGTCTAGCAAAACCTTCATTGTATATAGTATAGGCCGTCCCCAGAATAATTTTTACTGCTCTTTTTTGAATACTTTCAATTTTAGAACATTGGTCTTTGGTCAACCCAGGGTGCCAGACAGGGCAAGCATATTCCAGGCAGGGTCTTATATAAGAACAGTAAATTATTTTAAGGTTTTGGATTGATATGGAGAAATGTTTGAGAAGAGAGAAAGATTTAAGGAGAAAACAACCTGACTTAAATAAGTGGGAAATGTGGGAATTCCATTTAAGGTCATTGTCCAACTGCACACCAAGCAGTTTAACAGTATTTAAATTTGGTATGCAAAGGTAATTATTGGTAGGGGGTATATTTTTTAAAAAAGAGAATAACATGAAACTGCTTTTGGTTATGCTTAAGTTGAGTTCAACATTGTCAAGATCATTCTTGAAATTGTTAATTAGTGAATCGAGTCTAACATTCAAAGTATTAGATGTTTGACAAAGGTTCAGTAATGTCAAATCATCCGCAAATTTAAAAGTGTTGTCAAAACTTGGTAAAACATTATTAAAAGCAATTAAAAATGCTAAAGGACCTAACTTAGTTCCTTGAGGTGCTCCATAGGAAATCGAGGAAACACCTGATGAATCCCCGTTAGGGAGGACTAAACATTGTTCAAAGTCAGACAAAAAACTAGCTAACATACCCAAAACAAAATCTCTTGCACCTCAAGCCCCTGCATCATTTATAACAGTCTGATGATCCAAATTGTCGAATGATTTGCTAATATCAGCAAAAACAGCCTCAACGTAGGAACTATTCAACTCAAGATGTTTGAAAATAGTATCAAGTATATAAATTAAGCAATGCGCGGTGCTATGATTCGGCCTAAAGCGAAACTGATTTGGGTGGATATATATATATATATATATATATATATATATATATATATATATATATATATATATATATATATATATATATATATATATATATATATATATATATATATATATATATATATATATATATATATATATATATATATATATATATATATATATATATATATATATATATATATATATATATATATATATATATATATATATATATATATATATATATATATATGTGTTTATATATATATATATATATATATATGTATATATATATATATACAATATATTTTTATATAAAAATAACACATGAGAGGTATGTATGTCAGTCAATAACAAGAAGTCAAGACTATGGCATATTCTACTGGGAGACACCTGCTGTTTACTAATTCAATAAAACGTCAACTGTTATAGACGCTAAACGTTAACCGACCGTCAACCAAGACAAATAACATTAACAGTTTTGTCTGTAGACAAAACATGTACTGAAAGTAAGCTTTTATATTAAAAAAAAAAAAAAAAAAAAAAATCACCCTTTTATGAGGAAACAATGATATTTCCCATATCGCTCAATATCAACAATCCAAAATGCATTTTTCCCTTTATTTTAGACACAACATTCAGAAAGCCGTAAAAGCTGTTATAGCTCCAGGGAAATATTTGTGTGCACCAGATTGGTTGGACAGTAAACCGCCACTAACATTCAGAAAACTGTCATACCTCCAAGAAAATATCAGTGTGTGTCTGATTGGTGGGACACTTGCTCAGCATTAACGTTCAAAACCCGTAGAAGCTCTCATACCTCCAGGAAAATATCCGCGTGATCAGATAGGTTCTACACTAACCCCACACTAAAATTCAAGAAGCTGTCTTACCTCCGGGGAAATATCGGTGTGCGTCTCACCGGTTCAACACATAACCCGACACTAAAATTCAAGAGGCTGTCATACCTCCAGGGAAATATCAGTGTGCGTCTCACTGGTTCAACACTTAACCTGACACTAACATCCAAAAACCAATCTTACCTCCAGGAAAATATCAGTATGCATCTCATTGGTTGGGGTGTCAACAACTCTTGCCGTTTCTCTGACACTATTGGACAAAATGGTTAACGTGTCTAGATCTTGTTGAGACAGAGCATCAGGAATAATAGATCCATCATCATCAACAATTACGAATTCCACGGTGACTAGCAGTGGGGATGGTCTAAAAATAGAAAAAATGCTTAGTTTTTCTTATTAGGAACACCTGGACTCTTCTTCTTAGATTCGACCGAAACAGTTCAGACCTGTTAGCACAAATGGTAAAAGACATAGCTGAATTCTATCTATAAACAGCAATATTTACCATGGCAAATTTGCTATGGTTGAACACATCTAGAGGAAACATGCTAATAAAAAAAATTAGTACCATTAGCGTCCTTGTTTTATGCTCCTTCCAAATATCACGGTCACTTGTTTTTCCAAAGCACCCCAACCCATGGTGGTCCCAGATATAGCCTTAATAATACACTTCTCCGTTGTTTTTACATCTTGTGATAAGTTATATCTTCTTTGTTAACTTCTTCTTCTTCTTCTTTTTGCGTTTTTCACCCACTGAAATCCCAGTCTTGCCTAAGTGATTACAAAATAGAAGCTGGACTATATAAAGTAATATTTTTATTATTTTAGTCCTTTCTTTTAGTTTTCTGAAACCATCTGAGATGATCAAGGAGGTGGGTGTATGGTCAGAAAGGCAACTATAATATTTGGAAAGAGCATAAAATAGGCAGTTTAATGCCAGCACTCCTATTTTATTAGCATGTTACTTTCGATTTGGTCAACCACTGCGAATTTACCCTTACCTTTTTCTTATTGGGAGTAGATTTTGTCTTATCTGGCTCCAGAATGATCAATAAGGCTAAAGGAAAGATAAGTGCTAGAATTTTAGAATTGCCAGAACTACTTATAAAGCTAGGTTAGTATCATCAGCTAGAATTTTAGAATTGTCAAAATTACTTAAAAAGGTAGATTAATATTAGCTGCCAGAATTTTTGAATTGCCACAATTATTTATAAAGCTAGATTAGGATCAATTGCCACAATTTTAGAATTGCCAGAGTTACCACAACTACTTATAAAGCTAAATTAGAATGAACTTCCAGAATTTTAGAATTACCAGAACTGTCAGAATTACTTATAAAGCTAGATCAGTATTAACTCCCAGAAATTTAGAATTGCCGGGATTGCAAGAATTACTTATAAAGCTAGATTAGTATCAATTGCCAGAATTGTCAGAACATCTTATAAAGCTAGGTTAGTATCAACCGCCAGAATTCGGGAATTGCAGAAATTGCCAGAATTCCTTATAAAGCTAGATTAGTATTGATTGCCAGAATTTGCCTACTTATAAAGCTATATTAGAATCAATTGCCAGAATTTTAGTACCAGACTAGATGCAAGTCAAGTCAAATAGGGCCACTCACAACTGAACTTTTATCTTCTTCTACTTTAGTGTACTAACATCCATATGGCAAATATCTTAAAAAAAAGTTCCAGAAATATTGCCACCTTTTATAATATAAACTAATGTTTAGATATTTTATATAGATACAAACTAATATAGATAAAACCATAGAAAACATTACATAAAACAAACACTATATTGCTTTCTATTTTGTACATATAAAATATACATAAAAACTAATAGAAATATTGACATAAACTAATGTTTATTACAATATCTAGACTTCTGTTCCATTACATTCAAATACTTCAAAAGTTGTTTTGTAAATCATTTTATATTTTAGATGCGCAGGTTATTGAATTGAATTTATTTATGAATATATATTTTATTTATGTTTATATATTTTATTTAAATATTTTTATATATTTTTATTTATATATATATATATATATATATATATATATATATATATTTTATTTATAAATATATATTTATTTATGAATAAATATCATTGTATTGAAAATACAATGACAAACGGAGTTTAATGTAAAACATGAGAAAGACGGAAAGTGACAAACAAAACAAGCCTGAAATTCATAAAACAATACGAGCACAATAATTACAAAAATAAAAACGTGATACATTTACAACTTTAAAATGGAAAACCATACGGGTGTTTCTGGGAAGGATCTTGAGTAGAAATGTTTCTTCATTCCCCCGTAATCACCTCCTCTTATAAACCATTTTAATCCAACTTAAGCAAATACACAGGAACCTGTTTGGTTTCAAGGATGAAATTGTCAGCCTCGGTATAATAAATAAAAATAATTAAAAGCTCATAATCAAACAAATTTTTATTCCATAATTTTCGAAATTATCCTAAAACGTTAATGTGTACAACTCTAAATACCCGTTTTTATTAGAGCTCGTGACTGGCTGACAGTAAAGAGTAGCAACAATCAAGTAAAGAGCAAACGCGGTTCTTACAAACCAGGATTTTCAAAGAAACTGTCGAATAAAATAATTCCTCACTGAAACAAATTCGGATATAGTAATTTTGATACGGATCCAACAGAGATGAGGTCTTCCTCATGTGATTTTTTTAGAGCCTCGAAACAACTCAAACATAACTCTAGAATGGTCCTCAAATAGAGTTGTAGGGTGGTTGAAGGGTTGCGTTTGAAACTTACTCAGCTTTCTTTTTTTTCAAATTCCAATTCCGTTCAAACAATTTTCAAACAGTTCGTGGTGACGAATTTCAAACAAGGGACAACTCGGCTCAATAGTAACCAAAACTCTAAAAAAAAGAATTTTGAAAAAAACAGATGAACTAAGTTACTAGTAATTACAGACAGAGCAATTACCTTTTGAGTCTGAATGGGGGTCCGAATTTGATCTTTGCCCCCCCCCCCCCCAGAGGTTTTCTGAAAGATCGCCGCTGTGTAAAATACAGTGAGGTAGCACATAGCTATCAAGCCAAGAAGTTTGAAAGAAAAACATAGAAACAGAAAAGATAAAAAGAAAGAGAGAGCATTTACTAGCTTTTAATCTAACTCTACTTTTACCTTGCTTGCTTCCCCTTGGTTCATCCTGCTCTGCTTTCATGGAAGAACAACCATTTCCCGTAAAATGGGTGTTACACAAACCCACCTCTATAACGACTCTGAGGTAAAAATTCTTTTATTTTCTAACCAGAGATAATGATAACACCTGAGGTAATGAACACTGGATGTGTTTAAAATAGGGAATACCCTATTTTACACTGGTTTTATCCTGAGTGTTTTGTTTCACTTTTACTAAGCTCTTCTAAAGAGAACTTTCAACCATTTGTTTTCCATTTTGAATTTTGTTCAATGTTTTAGGTATGGCTTTTGAGCATCTAGGGGTAAAAAGTCTGTGTGAACCCGTTTCGCAGCAAAAAAAGAAGTTTTTTAAGACTTTGTGAGGTTCAAATTAAACATGTGGATTTTTATTTATTCCGAATTTCAGTCAAATGTGGAACTTAGATGCTTACTACAAACAAAAGCAAGAAGAATTCAAATGTAGATTCGGACAAGTTTATATCTGCCAAGTCGAGCAATTAAACTGTCCGACGAACCAATTTATAAGCGTTTGAAGATGGTTGATGGAAATGAAGACAGTGTGAAACTTACAAAATTTATTTATATGCATTTATATATGCAACTTTTTTTGCGAGTTGGATAAAAATTTTGCATCCAACTTTTGGATGCAAGACTCCTTTTGCAACCAAACACTAAAGTTATGTTCACAGGCATCAGGTTTGAAGCGTGTTTTGAGCCCGTTCGACAAAAATCATTTTCAGGTTCAGCGTGTTTAACCCAGCAAAACTTCAAAGCGTTTCCATCTTACGGGTTCCAAGCGTGTTGGACACGCGTTCCTCAAAATTATAACGCGCCGGAATAGCATGGTTAAACACGGGTTCTGAGAAGACATTCGCCTGCGTGGAACACGGCACTCAAAACGATAATCTGCACGACCCGTGTCGAACTCCGTGTTGGATGTGGGTGGCCTGAAAACAAGGCTTAAAATACCAAATTCGTCACTTATTATGTTTAGAAATTTTCTGCTTAACATGGTTTTCATTCCAGTATTACAATACCCCCGTCCTCTTACCCCGTCATGCATGGACATAACTCCAAAATATATCTGAAATGTCATCCATTTTGTTGTTTTTTACTATTTCTTAAATTATATCTTTCCCAAAATATCGAATCGATGTTGCAGGAAAGTCTAGAGAATTTGAAGCGCGATATTCAAAACTGATAATGCAGTCAAGCAGGATGGCTTTTTGGATTACTGACTGTATCGATTTGTACGAATGTATCGATTTGTATCGATGTATCGATTTGAAATCGAATGTATCGATTTGTACGAATGACAGTACGAATGTACATTGACTTGACAGAAACATTAAAACATCGATACATTGACTGAAAATCCCTGTCAGTTTCTGTAGTAATGCTTAATATTTCCAGCTACCAAATTTCTCAATTACCAAATAACAATGATCAAACTCAATTACATCAGTTACCAAAGTTTTTTTTCGAGATTTTTTTTTTACCTTAACAATGAAACGGTGAAAGAAAGCCCATGATTTTTTCTCCAACGCGATCTTCAGACATAAAATAAAAACAAAATGGATTTAATCTTCATTATAGAAACTAGTTTTTTTTTTTTAGTATGCTACTTCAAATTGTATTATTCATGTTTACAATTCAAGTTTTATCCCTAAAAGTTTTGAAAAATAAAGTATGCAAAAATTAATTAAAAAAAAACAAAGTTTTTCTCGCGGAAGTCAAGAGCAAAGTTAAAACTTAAAAACGAGCAAAATATTGCTTTGGAGCTAATGAGACACAAAGTAACAAGAAAAGGTAAAGGATGCAGTATAATCAAAGCTGCATCCATGATTTTGTTAGGGGGGGGGAGAGGAATCGGGGGGTAACAAAATACTTTTAGAAAAACGCATAAAAAATATGATACGTTTTAACGAATCAGACACAAAATTCATGGGGGGGGGGTCAAACCTCCTAGCCCCCCTCCCCTGGATACGGCCTTGAGCGTCAGGCATGAAAGTCCGTACCGCCATTGCTGATCTTCATTTCATGGCCTTCCAGACAGGAGGTGAAATGGAGGAAGGGGTCCTATGTTTTCACATATCCTTCCTTTTAACCTTCTCTAGATTTCTTCAGGTGCCCATTTTGGAGACGGGTAGGCTTTCGCTGAGGTCATTGAGTCATGACACTGACCATCGCCTAAAATCCAATGATGACCCTCGACCAAATAAGTAACTCTTGTTTGGGCTCATCCCAAACTCATGTATCAGCTTAGACGATAAGCTGATAGTTTATTGATCCTTAAGATGAATCCTGTGTCACTTTCCAAACCACATGGGGACATGTAGCCCCAAACCCCCAGATCGAAAAGGACTAGTGCAAGAGAAGCACTAATTAAGATGAGGCAAAATTTGACACAGTATTTCCCGAGCTGGGTTCACTCACCTAGCGAATGAAAAAATGTTATCATTTCAGTCACTAATCTGGCATTGAGTGAGCTATTTGTTTTTCCAAATGGTAGAGATTGGTAAGCGGCTTGATTTTTAAATTAGGATTTTTTGCTTTCCGATTTTTAATTCTGCTAATTTTTCATGCTATCTGTGTGTTATTTTTGATGGTTCTCCGCGTTGTTTGTTTAAGATTTTTTTTATTCTTCCAATTTTTTTTTTTTAGTTTGCTTTCCACATTGTCTGTCTCAGGTTTGTCTAGTTATTATTTTTGTTCATAAAATGCTTTAGGGTTTACGGTGTTTTATCAGTCATCGGTGTTTTATTGCTACGATGTTTTATCAGTGATCATAATCAAAGTAATTTCCAAACTTAATTTTAATTATTAGCTAATTCGCAACCACCTGCGACGTTAATTTGGGATTATTTTTAGGGGGTGGAGGGGAACTGATTTACAATCTTACGTATGTAATCACATCATTTTTACTATCCAGTTCTTTGCAATTATAAGAAGCATTGATTCTCATCTCTTTTTAAGGGGAGAAATCTCGATATTCGATCAACCGGAATAAAAAAAAATTATTGACGTCAACTGCTTCGCAAACACCTGTAGTATTAATTATTTATTGGTAAGGCGGTAAAATATTGATTTTACACAGGCAAACACCTGTGGTATTAATTATTATTTGGTAAGGCGGTCAAATATTGATTTTACACAGGCAAACACCTGTAATTATTAATTAGTAAGAGCGTAAAATATTGATTTTACACAGGCCAAAACCTATGGTATTAATTATTATTTGGTAAGGCGGTAAAATATTGATTTTACACAGGCAAACACCGGCAGTATTAATTATTTATTGGTAAGGCGGACAAATATTGATTTTACACAGGCAAACACCTGCGGTATTAATTATTGATTGGTAAGGCGGAAAAATATTGATTTTACATCACTGTAATCCCAAGAAAAACCTTAATCTTAACTATCAGCTAATATTAGGCTTGTTTTTAGATGGGGACGTTGATTTTAATTCCCAACAATTCCCTTTAAAATATACTTACTTTTCACCATCAACCAATTCGCAATCATCTGTGGCGTTAATTTTAGGTTTATTTTTTCCAGATTTTCTTGTAAACAGGGGAAAAGCCCGAGCAACGGCACAGGCAGAGGCAAGAACATCGTCCAATCGGCATATAATCTGGAAAATATTAATAATATCTCACACTAATATTGAATGCAATATATCAATAATATCTAACGTAAAGAATACTTAAATTAAGACAGGTAACTATACTTAAATACATTCGTTAATTTTAAACAATTTGCGTTGATGTAATGACGTAATGCAGTGCAGTTTTAAATTGGATAATGTAGTCTGTCTAATTTTTTTATGATTTAGCATTGGTTCTTGATGTTGCTGACCATGTGAGATTCTTTACTGACGATAGCTGATGAGGAGATCGGTTGTCTTCGTGAGCATTTACGTGAGCAGTAATTCTTTTTTATTATTGTCTAAACCTAGATCAGTCACCTTCAAGTGATTAATATGTAGTGCTTTTTTCCAGTTAACGGGCCTCTGTGTCCTTTTGGATTGCAGAGTTTTTGGATTTTTGTATTGCAGAGTTTTTTTTATATTTACTGAATAAAAGAACTTGAACTTGAACATTTAGCCTAAAAACTTTTAAAGACAGTAAAGCAGACAGTCTTTTTTTCTTCTTTTTCTAGCCATTCAAACAATCACCAAATAGATAGGTGGCTTAGACCTCCAAGTCTAGACAGGACTGCCAACAAGTCACAGAAGAAGCATTCAAAGCTTTTAAAAAGCATCCTTCTCAAGTAACTTGCGTTGAAAAAGTCTAAATAGGATAGATATCTTTTTTAGATAAGATAACTCTGGGTATATTATATATTAAATAGACGGTATTGTGGTATTAACACTAAAATGTCTGAAATGAAATCCTAAAAAATGGGGAGACACGCGAACTAGAGATTTAGGTATTTGTAATTGCTTTTGTCCGGCGAAACTCGTCCACGAGTTTTTTTTTAACTAATTATTCTCCACTCACCGGCTTTTTTGTGTGTTTTTCACATAAAATTGTTGAATTTGTGAGTCCTTTTTCTACCAATTCCGCATGTACAGCTATTTTCAAATTGTATCAGTGTATCCACGTAGTAGCCTACAATAATATAACAATCCAATTCCTTATATTTTTCGTTTTTTTTTCAATAATTTCGCTAGCCTTCAATAATTTAAAAGTGAAGACATCACTCGATGCATTCTTTACAGTCTTTCCAAATATAATTATCACTTCAGGGGCAAATTCCAATTTGAGCTCTAAAAGTAGGGGCGTTCCAAGGGGGAGGGGGCACGCCCCCAACTTTTTTTGCATTCGGTAAAATTTTCGCGAAAGGTGAAAATTTCGGCAGAAATTTTGCAAAAACGGCCGAAATTTAGCAAAGGTCTTGATTTTTGCAGAAAATTCTGCATATTCAGGTAGCGATTCGGTAAAATTTACGAAGGTCGCCCCCCCCCACCAATAAAATGAGCCTCAGGACGCCCCTGGCTAAATGGTAACTTATTTTTGTCACGACACGAATAAAGTCAAAAAAGAATTTGCAAAGGAAACAGGTTTTCAATATAGATCAATTTTAATAAGATAATAATTTGTATTTAATCCTTTTTTTTCATTTATGTATTTTCCTTTTTTTATATCTTACAGCATATAGTGTGCTGCTTACAGTATTAGCTTGTCTTCTCTGCCATGCTCCATGTTCGTTAAACATACCCCCCCAACAACCAGTCAATCTCCAACAAATCTGTATGGATCAGAAAGAGGAATTTATAAATGGATGGAAAGGCTTCAAAAAAGACCAGTCATCGGTCGATACACCTTCTAGTATTTACACTTATGTAAAAATTGCGTATAAAAGCTTAGTATGACGACATATAAGGATGTTAACAATAACTGACCAATAACAGCAACAATCTGCAACAAATCTGTATGGATCACAAAGAGGAAATTTATAAAAGGTTGGAAATGCTTCAAAAAAGACCAGTCATCGATCGATGCATTGTCCGTCTCCTCGCCATCATGAAGGAAAGTGACTATAATGGTCTTATACATGTCTATGATTTTATAGAAGTTAAAGGGGCAGATGACAATGTCCGTCTTAAATTACTTCATGAGCAACTAGCCAAATTAGGTTCCATCAAGTCTGTCAATTTCCAATTAAGTAAACTACAGAATTGGTCTTTCTTTGTTCAAACTGACCTTATAACTTGTTCAAAAACCTGTCTCTAAGGGTTAGCCACAGGGAACGTTCTCAATTACCAACATTTCCCCTGTTTCTAAGCACCGGCTACAATTGGGGGGAGGGGGAGGACGGCAGTTGCCACCAGCCCCCTTCTGCTCCCGAGCCTGCATTTTGAAAAGTATTTTTTGGAGGGAATTTTCATTAAAGATGGCCTTTAAGGCGAATTTTCATTGAAAAATGCCTTATTAAGTCATTTTTATTGACAAAATTGAAAAAACTAACAAAGCCCCTCCCCTCTAGATTTTGGAAAAATATATTTTATTCCTCGCCTCAATTGTCACCACTGCTTAGAAATAGAGAAATTATTCGTAACTGAGTATGGTTTCCTGTGGCAGGCCCTTGGAGACTGGTTTTGTTGTGAAGATTTTCAAGGTCGTGGTGCTTTTCTCTTCTATTGCTCTTCTCTTGGTTCTCCAGCTTTTCTCTCTCTTCTCTTCTTTTCTCTTCTATTCTAAATACCCGTTTGTACTTCTCTGAACAAACATTCTTTCCTTTTATTTACCTCCAATCCCGAAAGTACTTATTTAGAATATGTGAAATAAATCCTTGTGCTAATCTAAGGAAAAATGGATGTACTTCATATTTATTGAATCTAAAGTAAAATTTTTGAATAATATTTCAAAATCGTGTACTCCAGATGGTATACACCAAGCATGACAGAAGTGTACAATCCGTGGAGTGAAGCAGCACATACTGACGAAAGTATCCCCACATGGTGGAATAAGTGGCGCTCCCAGATGAACACTAGGCGGCAGAGAGTGAATGATCTCTCGACTAATTCTTTGGCAGTAATGCCAAAACATTTCTCTTTATATTCCAATTAAATTTCCAAGAATTTTTTATTTCATTTCAGCCTATTATTTTCACCTCGACAATGCGTTTGAGCTTGCACGACCGCTATCAATTGGCAATTTTTCAGTTAATCTTCGAGAAAAATATACAAATGAAATATGGCTTTGACAACCGTAGAATTGTTTATTCGTATTCTAAGGATACATATTTTTCTTATCAATTGACTAAGTGAATATTATTTGTTGATAAGCAAACGAACAGAAAGACAATGTCGACGGCAAGTTTCAGAAATAAGCAAAACATGTCATTAATTTTTCTCAGTATAGATTTTTCTTTTAACCTTTGGCAGCCTTGACAATGTAGGCCTATCATACTGGTACATAAAGTCTGCAAGCAAGGGCGTATCCAAGATTTTTGTTTGGAGGGCTGGTTATTTTTTGTCATAGGAGGGGGGGGGGTATTTAAAAAAACTTAAAGAATACGGATCAAAAATTTACTTAAATGCACTTTCGTAACGTTTTTAAGAGTCGGACAAAATTCCGAGGCAATTTCAAACCCGACCCCCCCCCCCTTAAATACAGCCTTTTCTGTAAGAATGCAAACTGATTTCTGATGGGTGAATTAGCTGTGACTGACCAATCATGGATCATTTTACATTGTAGTTTTAATAGTTTAACATCGGATAAATGGGCAAGTCAAATTAGTTTGCAAAAGGTCAATAAGATTGTAAACTTATTTCCGATTGGTGGATTATTTTTAGCTAAAAAGCCCTAAACCATTTTTTATTCCTATGTTAAGTAGCATATCTTATAGAACGACAACAACACTGTTATTATGAACTTGGTTTCACGTTGGCTAAGAATGCCTATTGGAATGATTAGCATAAGATCATCGAGAACGTAAATTTGCTTCTGATTGGTGGATTATTTTTAGTTGACCAATCAGACCATTTTGCATTCTTACAGTTAGTGGTTTACACTTATTCATATAAGGTGGATAAAAATTTAATCTGACTTCAGATCAGGAGATTACCTTTAACTGACCAATAGCAGACTACTTTGCACTCTTACGTAAAGTGGTTTGCGTTACAGAATGGCAGTGTGAAACCACTATCACAAGAATGATCATAGGCAGTGCAGTAGCGCTGTCAGAGCAAAGAGCGAAGTGACTTCCATGTATAATTATCATTTCCATTTTTTTCGGCCACATCGTACGGAAAGATGGTCATAGGAAATTTAGAGGGAACATATTTGATCGGAAATTAAAAGTTACAGCCTCTTGTCCAAGAGTTTCGAGTGACTGGAAGGCAACCCCACTTCCCAGACCTTTTATTACTACCCCTGTCCCCAAGACAACCAAAACAAATTTTGAGACATCCTTTTGCTTATAAAATTTGAAAGGTTCAATAATTATGCCTCCAGGGATGAAATTACCCCCAGCCCCTGGGGCAAGGACCGTAAATCATGCAAGTTCCCTATTTTTGGCTTCCTGGCAGAAGTCAAGTTAGGCACGTGCCATAAAAAGGCACAACTGTAGGTATAACTCCCTCGCTACCAAGTTTGATTGGGACCTGAGTGCTCTCCTTCTGGTAGATTTTCTTATAACAAAAGCAAGGAGTTTATGGCCCTCTCTTCCTCCTCTTCGACAGAGGTCAAAATGATCATTGACCATTAAGTCTAATAAGGCATAAGTAGGACATTAACTGTTCGGACCAAGCTTGATTGAGTCTGATAAATTCTTCTGGTTATAGTTCTGATTACATACATTTAGGAAAATCCCCGACCTCCCGCAAAGCTTGCATGGGATCCTGATCTCTCTAAAGGCAAAAACAAGAACATTAACTCTTACTTCCCATTAAGTTTTGTTGAGATCCAGCAACCTCATCTGGTGAACGTCATAATAATAGAAATCTATACGCCACCCTCCTTATAGCCTATAGTTTGGACAAGGCAGGAATTTCAAGCAGCTTTTACTTAACAACATGCTTGATGGGTATTCCACAACCAGTTCTGGTAGATGTCGCGATAACAAACGTTTAGGAGCCTTCCTCCACAAAGGTCAAAACAGATACAGACTGTCGAAAGACAAAACTAGGACAGTTACTATTATTTCTAGCCAGGTCTGACTGAGATCTGATACCTCATCAGCTGGTTGCCGTGAAGAAAAGAATCTAGCTGCCTTTCACCCCCTCTTACACGACAGTCAGTTCAGGTTACAATCGACAAAAATAGGATGTTGGCATAACTAAGACGTTGGTAAGTATCGTAGTTGTACATACTGCGAGTCTATATTTGATCCAACCACTGTGGAGGGAGAAGAACGGAAGTACCTAAATTATTATAATTATAGCGCACACCACAAGGGGCTGTTAGACGTCAACAAAACTATGCGCAAAATAAGAGCAAATATCCTGATTTGGTCTTTTGGAAATAACTCATCTCAGTAACCTGGTATCAAAAATTATGTGAATTTTTTGGACTTCTGATTCTGGGAAGGCCAACTTAGAAATTATAAATTTAGAATTTCTGTATTTTTTATAAAATTTTGATTTGGAACAAACAATCAAAAATTTCGAAACCACACAAAACTTAAGCCACGAGCAAGACGACTAGTCCAGCTGTGATCTAACTTATAGGTGGAAGAGTGTGTCAGAAATTTTGTTATTTGTACATCTACCAGAAGCTGTTACCAGATCTCAATCAGATTTTATAGGAACGCATCTTGTATTCAACTTATGACTTTGGAAGTCCGGACGCAATCCAACTTCTGTGGAAGATGGGGTAGAAGGGTCCTTAAATTCTTGTCATCCAAACTCTACCAAAAGAAGGTGGTCAGATTGGGACCAAACTTGGTGGAGCGAAGAACTAGTGTCCTAACTCCACTTTGAAGAGACCATCACCTAATGACCATATCAGATGTGACCATCCATCCATCCAACCATCATACCTAATGTGATTTATGTGAGAGAGAGAAGGGACGGGGATCTCTAAATTTTGTCCTTGGAATATCTCATTTTTGTGGATGGTCTAACTAAACTGAGACATTCCGCAAAGGCATATTGCCTCAAAAAAAAAAAAAAAAAAAAAAAACAACATTGGGCTATTAGAGCCCCCACAGACGTAGTTATCTGCGATAGGGCTTGTCTTTTTCTTTTTCCTCCCCTTTTGTGGAGGAGCCTTCTTCAGTAGGGCCAAGGTTTTCCACATTATTTCCCCCCCTTTCGAAAACCCCAATGCCAGTTTCACGCCGGCTTGGGAAGGCAACGCTCGTCTCCAAAAAGAGAAGGGATAGCCACCCACTATTTGTCAGCCATCAGCGGCACTTGATCCTCAGAGCCAGTGCCTCCAAGAGAATTTCTTTCTTTCACTTCGGATTTCTCCTAAATGCAACTTTACTCCACGCCCTGCCTCAAGGTCAGACACTAGGCAGGACAGAAAATGGCTTGGCAATGACTAAAATTAGCAATAGTAGGTTCCCATTTTTTTTTTCAACTACTCTCAGTGGCCCCACAAGAAGGTTGTCACCACTACCCTCTATTGCAGCTTAATCAAATTGTGTGAAATCGAGAGCTAGTGTTTTAGATATATCCATTGGTAATTCAAATATGATGCTACTTTTATGGATAAGAGAAGAGAGGAGTTCCTAAATTCTTTTCATCAGGGTATCTAGCAGAAGGTATCTAGCAGAAGGTATCTAGCAGAAGGTATCTAGCAGAAGGTATCTAGCAGAAGGTATCTAGCAGAAGGTATCTAGCAGAAGGTATCTAGCAGAAGGTATCTAGCAGAAGGTATCTAGCAGAAGGTATCTAGCAGAAGGTATCTAGCAGAAGGTATCTAGCAGAAGGTATCTAGCAGAAGGTATCTAGCAGAAGGTATCTAGCAGAAGGTATCTAGCAGAAGGTATCTAGCAGAAGGTATCTAGCAGAAGGTATCTAGCAGAAGGTATCTAGCAGAAGGTATCTAGCAGAAGGTATCTAGCAGAAGGTATCTAGCAGAAGGTATCTAGCAGAAGGTATCTAGCAGAAGGTATCTAGCAGAAGGTATCTAGCAGAAGGTATCTAGCAGAAGGTATCTAGCAGAAGGTATCTAGCAGAAGGTATCTAGCAGAAGGTATCTAGCAGAAGGTATCTAGCAGAAGGTATCTAGCAGAAGGTATCTAGCAGAAGGTATCTAGCAGAAGGTATCTAGCAGAAGGTATCTAGCAGAAGGTATCTAGCAGAAGGTATCTAGCAGAAGGTATCTAGCAGAAGGTATCTAGCAGAAGGTATCTAGCAGAAGGTATCTAGCAGAAGGTATCTAGCAGAAGGTATCTAGCAGAAGGTATCTAGCAGAAGGTATCTAGCAGAAGGTATCTAGCAGAAGGTATCTAGCAGAAGGTATCTAGCAGAAGGTATCTAGCAGAAGGTATCTAGCAGAAGGTATCTAGCAGAAGGTATCTAGCAGAAGGTATCTAGCAGAAGGTATCTAGCAGAAGGGACTAGCGGAGATCAAATGATCTTAAGTCACAAAATCCGGCCCGTATAGGCAAGGGTAAGTCATTAAAGTCCTTCAACACCAGTGCTTCTAGCACAAGGATTTCTTTCAGATCTCAACCATACTTGGTCGGAAATAAATTCCCTGGTTTTGCCTTGTAGGAATGTATACCCATGTTTACTTCTTTAATGGGGTTGCATAAGTCACATTATCAGGACATCTACTGGCATAGGTTTTCGAATATTAATCAAACTTAGTTAGAAGTTACAGTAACTGTCCGAGCTAAGCAAGTTGAAAGTTCTTACCCATTTAAGCTAATGGGAAAGGGGAGCTGGTTCTTAAATTCTTGTAATCAAATTATTTACTAGTGGGGGTTAATTTCTAGGTAACTTGTTGGAACGCAGATCTTTATATGCGAGGGAAAATCAGGGGTTATGAGCAAGAATAAGAAAAGTCGCAAGAGTAAGAGTAAAAGTTGGGAGTAACAGTAACGGTTAGAGTTGACGATCAGTATGATCTCTGCGGCGGAGGAGGAAGGATGATCTTTAAGTTTTTTGTCAAAAGCACTTTTACCAGAAGGGAACGTCAGATCCAAACAAGCTTCATGGGAGTCAGAGCTAAGCTCATGAAGTGTCTTTAATGATATACACCTTATTCAACCTTTGTGGAAAGAGAGACTAAAGGCATCAAAATATCTTTTCATTCGCCTAATTACTAAACGGGATGGTGAAATCTCTTTAACATAACTTGATCAAGAGCTAAATTAATGGTATAAGTTGTCCATGCTTGGTGGACCCCTGTGAGGATGCGACATTTTTGCCGTGCACATACGTGAGGATGACCTATTGGATATCGGTTTATATTTGTAGATACTAGCAGCTAGGACTATTGATGCATCTTTTAAGGTTCAAGTCTAAATGATTAGTCATTTTTGGATTGTGTTGCTCTGCAACTATCACCCATGGATCAAAGTCAAAAAATCTTTCACAGGACCATAACACCGAAAGGCTTAGTTATTAATCCATTTCAGGATTAGTTCTTATGTATCTTATAGCCAAGATTTCTCACAAGGGAGACTAGAAGTCTTTCGTCCCTCCCATATTCTAGACTCAACCCTCTACCCAGACGAAAATCTTCTGAGGATGTTCTGGCACTCAGAAATTGAAATGAGAATCAATCTTGCCAATAAACTATATGTTCACAAGGGCAAATATGTCTTTTATTTTTAAACCAAAAAAATAAACAAAATAAGGTATTAATAAGTAAATTAGCAAAAATAAACTTACAACAACGGTCTCCTCTACTCCAACAGAACAGGCCTTGACAATACGAGTAAGGGCGTGAGGTCGAGCAGGAGCATTATGTCTCGATACCTTCTCAGGCAGGACAGCAACCGTTGCAAGATTTAAGTAAAGTGAATGAGGTCCACCTCCTGTAACTTGCAGTGCTGCAAGCACAGCTTCAAATACCTGAAATAGCAAAAAGAACAAAATTGCCTAACATTTTAGTTCAATCTTTGAAGTGACAGTATTGCATATATTAAAAAGCCCCTTTGTACAAACTAACATCCAAAGAGAAGAGACGGGGATACAAGAAGGTATATACAGGAAGAGTCCCAAATGATCTGTTAGAACCACCCCTTGGAGTTTTTCTATGTTGGAAAATATGTTAAAATAGGGGTTTCCAATTAAAAACTTGAAACTATAATTTCCGCACACTCTAAGAGGAATATTTATAAAAAAAAAGAAAAACAAGAAGAACCACAATAGCTCTGTAGTGTACTTAGCCTACAAAACAATTGATGTATAAATGCTAGTATTTGGTATAATACAGCACTTCATGATCAGTGATCATCCAATTGCTGCGTCACTACTGTGACTGATTCTGTTTTCTTTAGTTGGAATAGATCTTGAAATCAATCTCTAAACTTTTAGATTATCAATTTATAAATCAGATAATCTGTTCCTAAAAATTTTTCAAATTCTGATTCAAATACGATTCCAAAAATATCTATCATTTTTGTTTGTTTTTGTCTTTTTGTGTGTGTGTGTTGCAGCAGGTCCAGGTACCTTTACTAACAGACGTTATCCGTCAACGTAGGTGGCGTTATCTTGGGCATGTCATGAGGATGGAAAGAAATCGCTTGCCAAACTCTATCCTCTTCTGGCAACCAGAAGGATCAAGAAGACAAGGGCGTCCTAGAAACACCCAGAGACGTTCACACAGAAGATACTTGTCAAATATACATGCGTCCCTACAGCCCGAATGGGAAGACCTACTAGCTGCAGCACACCTTTGAGATGGCTGGAGACTTTTCGTGGATGCCCTAGGTGCCTCTGGAGGCACAGGAGGAACTAAGATCTAAGGCAAGGTGTGTCTGTGTGTGTGAGTCAAGGCCATATCAAGGATTTTTGTTGGGAGAAGGGGGATTTTTGTTCAGGGGAGGAAGGGTTACAAAAAAAGCTTTACGAAACACATCAAAATTTGTTTATATGCAATTTTGTTACTTTTTTACGTCTCATGCAAAATTTTCGGGGGGGGGGGAATAACTTTTCTATAGATTTCGGGGGATGGAATTGATCACAATTCCAACATTTTAGGAAGTCACATTATGTAGTCACTGCATTAGACAATTTTCTAGTGCAACAGGTGGATGTCTGTTTTTTGATGCTTCCAACTGTCAGACTTAAGAAAGTTCTTCATTATCAATAAATAAAATCACTATTGAATCATCATTATCATCATCAATATAAAATGCTGAAGAATGTGCTTGAAAGATCATTATTTGTCAGGAAACTTAAGTCTGTTATCATTCATGGGAAAGCTAGGAAGATTACAAAAATTGACGGTAATTCCTCCAAAGAACAACATTTTATTTTTCTTACTTTTCATAAAACCAAACTCAAAATGAACATCACCACACAGGTAAAGTGGTAAAAAAAAAAAAAATGGAAGATCCCTAAGTACTATGATAAGACAGCCTTTTTTAGCATACAAAAGGTAGAATTTCCTTAATAATTGCTTACTATCTCCTATAGCTGATTTATCAATATGATTAAGTTTATATTTTGAATATTAATTGTTAATCAGTGACATACCAATTGGAGCACAAGGTTAGGGTAATTAAAACAACATTATTCAATGTTATATTCCCCCTGATTGATTTCATTTTGATCAGCTGTAATAGCAATGGAGAGGAAACTCAGGAATTTCTTTTCAATTGTTCATACTATATATGACTTGGCACATAGTATTATTGTCCTTAACCTTCTCAAAATGTTGATCATTAATAAGAAGATGGGAGATGTTTGTTACTTGGGGGAGAGGACCTCAGAGGCTTTTTCAATTATTTGTACAATAATAACTTTAACCCTGAGAGTAAGATCGAAATGATAGTTTTAATTTTTTTTTTGTTAATCAGATTTTTCTCCATTTATTTTTTGCAGCTTCCCAAGTAATACCATGTCAAACAATTTTTGGTAATAAACTAGAAGTAAAGAGCAATCCGTTATAACAGCAAGCAAAGCCACTAAAACAATAAAAATCATAACACTGCATTCATCAAAAGAATACGTTTTTGTAGTGATTAATTTAAAAAATCAAGTTTTTCAAAAGACATAACAGCCCTATTAAACTTATGATCAGGATAAATAAAAACCTATAATAATTCAAGCTCAAAACAACCAGAAATTCAATAAACAATCATAGCAAACAAACATACAACAGGGAATAATATAAATAAAAAAATTAATCTTAAAACGAGTAAAACCTTAATAGAAAATGTAAATCAAACTTAAAACAAACAAACACCTTTACTATTAAAACACAAATGAAACCCAGGTGAGCAGAAATTAAATGAACAATCATAGCAAACAAACATGAAACAGGTATTAATATAAATGAATAAATAAATCTTAAATCAAGTAAAATTTAAACTAAATATGCAAGTCATGTTAAAAACAAACAAAAATCACTACAAACCAGAATTTGGCTACTGCCCCCTTCCCTAATATAAGAGAATCTAAAGCCTACTGCGTCATTGGCACTTTACTGGGTCTATAGGCTGAACTTTGTTTGTTACTAGGTTCCAACTACTGCTACAACCATTATACTTGATACTAGACTACATTAATGTCCAGCATCAGGACCAGGTCAAACATTTGACCCAGGATCAGGATATTGGGTAAATGTCTTTTGATATTACAAATAATTATGTTCAAGTCTATTTTAGATCAAAGATGGTCAAAAAGATGAATCAAGCCTATCTGTCTATTCCTTGGCTAGGTAGAATGTGAAAACAAAACTTAATGTGTTGTCTTGTACCCTTTCTTGATATATTATTTACTGCCCCTGTAAATTTTATTTTGAGCCCTCAACCCTTTGATGCCTGAAGGTCCCTCCCCCCCCCCAAGAGCCATAAATTTCAAGATTTTGTATAATTCAAACTTTATAAGCAAACCTTTCAGGTTGCTATCTTTGTATGAAATATAACAAGCTCTATTCTCAATATATTTCTCATTATGATCTCAGCCTTTTTGGATGAAATAATCCTAGTCAAATTAGTCCTTTTTGCCCTTTTGGATTTTTTGAAATAGATCACCATAGTGATCTATTCTACAGTTTTAACTTCTCTGGTTTGACAGAGAGGAAGATCTGACAGTTCAAATGATGTGTTGCTTCCATCAATAATGTGAGCACCAAGAGCAGGGAGGGACCTTAAAAATCAGGGTTCTCAGTGGAACCATCTGCCAGAAATGGGAACTTTTCAGACAACTGAACATACACAGAGTTTGACACACTTAAGTATCCTGTATCTACTGTTTTTAAACCACTATCTAGGAACTTTTGAAGGTTTAACCATGCTAAATAGAATCTGAAGCTCAGAAAAATCAGCTGAAACAGCTTGAACTTGGGGTTGCCACAGTATGTGGTAATATACTAAACTGTGGATACAATCAGTAAGACTGACCAAGTTCCTTAATCAATGTGCCTTAAAGGTTGCATTAGACAAATCTGCATCCACTGCACCAAAAACAGAAGAAGACAAGCACTCTACAATTGTCAAGAAAGTACATTAACATCCAATGTTATTGGTACAGGCCATGAATTTTGTCCCTTGCCCAGATGAGACCTCCAGACCTGAAAGACTTGCCATGTGAAGATGAAAATTCCTGATCCACAGTAGATCCCTCCTAATGTCAATCTATATCCTTTAGAAAAACTGGTTGATGCTGTAATAGCAACTAATCAAATTGAATCAAGAAGTGACAATCTGGATGAGTCTCAAGCTAACGCAGGTGAGGAAATCTGAGCACAACAAGCATCAACTACTCTTACATTAAAACCAATAAGAACACAAGACATTTGGGGTGTTCTTTTACTCATCTTTGTGCTAAGATCTTACATCTTTTGACAAAGAATGCTTAGAAGTGAAATCTTTGAACCAAGATTTTACATCTTATAGCGTTCTTTTGCATATATCCTTAATCGTTCTGCTCTGATCTGCTGTTTAAGAACTTTTATGACTATACCATCAAAGTTCTCTCATCATTGTTCTATATGGCAGAAATATGGCATCTTTTGCACTTTTTGCTAACATCAGTGACCTGTAAGATCTTAGAACAAAGATGAGTTAAAAGAACGGAAATCTTTGCAGAAAGATGTGAGATTTTAGATGTAAGATCTTAGTGCAAAAGAACAGGTCTATTGCCTGGTGAAGTGCATTTTATCCCACCAGAAAATATGTGCAAAAGTAAGCCTTTTAGCTGACCAATAAATGAGAATCAAGACCCCATTGCAATAAAAAAGGTTGTTTTTGACATAGAAGTAATAAGCTACACACTTGATCTGACAAATATGTATGCGCTTGAGAAAGATATAAAACAGTTAGGCATTTGTTAACACATTTGATAACTCCTGGTCAAAGAAAACTTGTTATCTCATGATAGCTGAAGCAACATATTTGAATTAAAAAAGATGCATTTGTATTTTTGATGACATTACATTAGAGAAGCCTCAGGGAGACCCCTGGTGATGAGAATATTCATAAAATTCTTCCCTTGATAAAGAGGGTTCAACCCAACTTAATGAGCCAACTAATGCCAAGAATAACATCAGGCCATTGATGAGCAAATAGTTCCCATAAAGCAGAGAGTATCATTGAAGCAGCAGAATCCAAAACACACATAAGTGAGGATACAAGTTCATTTCCAGAGTAGGAGTAAGTGGTTTTGTATACAACTTAGGAATGAACACTGGCAAGAGATCAGTTGATACAAACAATTTAAAGCAAGGACCTGATTTTTTCCTCCAGCTTCCAATGGAAATCTCAAAGCACTATGAAGTAGCTTTGTGTTTCACAATAAACAGAAACTGTTTCCTATCTTACCACACTATCAAGGCAACATGTAACCCTGTGCAATTACTGCAATATGTTGTGTATGGGAGCCATTCTATAGTTTCTTCATTTCCATCAAAAAATTCTACTCTTGACATTCTTGTCATGGAATAACCTCCAATAAAGCATAAAAACAGGTGCAAAATTTTGTCTTGTTCTTTTTCAAAATTCAGGCATCAAAGGGTTAAAGGGACCCCCTAAAAATAACATCTTATTTCATGTTATAGGCTACATGTTTGCCATTAGAAAATATTTACCAAAAGTCTGAAAACTACTTCAAACAATCATAAATACTTAATTATCTCATTAATTAAAAAGTACTGCTTTATTTTCATAAATTTGTAAAAATATATAAAAAATGCTGAAGAAAACAGTCTTAAAATGACAAAGTCCAGCTTGAATTATCAAAAAA
Organism: Artemia sp. Qi Xiang Cuo; assembly: GCF_049724085.1. Classification (NCBI taxonomy): domain Eukaryota; kingdom Metazoa; phylum Arthropoda; class Branchiopoda; order Anostraca; family Artemiidae; genus Artemia; species Artemia sp. Qi Xiang Cuo. The sequence continues at coordinate 66,210,941 of NC_142803.1, read as the reverse complement.
GTTATTTATTGCACAAGAGGACAACATGGGATATAAGCTGCTCTGCAGAAGGAAAGATTAAATTCCTTACTTTATGCTCTTTCTAAATTTCATGTTCACATTTATGACTCTGCATATCCCCTCCCCCAATGGTCCTGGATAAAGTCCTAAAAAATCTATTTATCTGTTGTTTTACACTTCTTGGTGCTTTGTATTTCTTTGTTAACAGGTTTCTTGCATTGTTGGCAATGGAAAAGTTTTAGACCAAGTGAATGTATTAGAATTGCTGGATATTTAAAAATATGGATAACAATCAAAGAAAACATGATAATCTGATAAACCAACATGTACTGCATATTATAAATTAAGATTGTCATTGTTTTAATGTTTTCTTTTAACGTTTTGTATATATCCTTGGGCAGGGATGTCCCAAGGGGAAATTTTGCAAAATTGGCCAAAATTTAGCAAAATTCTTGATTTCTGCAGAAAATTTGGCATAAATGAGGTAGTGATTTGGTAAAATTTACGAAGGACGCCTCTGCCTTGTGTCCAATCAGGAGGTGGGGTACATGATCAGAAACCCAAACATATTTGGAAAGGGCATAAAATAAGGAATCTACTATTACTTATACTTTATTAACAAGTTTCTTACCGTGGAGCTGCTAATATCAACTGTTATCCAATAGTTTTCAAAACTAAGAGGGTTAGTCTATATAATATCAACACACTAGATCTGTTTTTGAAAACTGATGTTCTCAAAGTTTGGAATGAATGTGATAGACCGCCCTGTGGTATTGTTTCTGACCTTAAGCGTAAGACCCGCAGGGTATATAAAAAATATCTTAAGTCTATGCGTTATCGTGGTATGGATTTTCCAGTGTCAAAGAGAGAATGGCGAAAAGTTATTAATTCTGAGTCAATTAGAAGTGATGTACCAAATAGTGATTGTCTTCCTGCATCTGCTTGGCATGACCATTACTCGTCTATTTTTTCTAATGTTAATTACCGTGTGCATTCTTTGTATTCTCATTCTCTTTCTGCTATTTTTAGTACCCTCTATCTCAGCGTCTCTGTGTTCCTATTTCTCTTTCATCTGTAATTGAAGCAATTAAGAAACTTAAATCAGATAATGTTGATAATGATGGTATATCTAGATTTCACCTTTTATTAGATTGCTCCCCCCTTATTAACCATCTACACCTACTTCTCCAGATGTGTATTTGTACTTCTAGTGTACCAGAGAGTTTTTTGTGTGGTACTGTCTCTTCAATTTTAAAGAAGGGGAATTCTCCTTTTATTTGCTCTTCTTACCGATCTATTACTGTCTCTTGCACTTTTAGTAAAGTTCTTGAGCATGTTTTAATACCTTTTGTGACTAATAATATGCTTGAGAGAGATAACCAGTTTGGATTTAAGCCCGGAGTAGGTTGTCAACACGCACATTGTGTATTATCTTCTTTGCTCCTTGAAAATTCTTCTAAGGGAAGGAGTATATATCTTTGTACTTTAGATCTATCTAAAGCTTTTGATAGTGTATGTCATAGTCAGCTTTTCTCTGCTCTTTGTGGTTATGGTGTCAATCTGTTGGTTATTTTGCTTCTTCGGTACTGGTACTCTAATTCTTTTCTTCGGCTGAAATCTGTGCCTGCATCTAATATTAAATTGAAAAGAGCCCAATATTACTGAAAAACTGGAAGCACTACACAGAAAACTTTCAAATACTGCTTGTATCCGTTTTTCTCCGCACCATCACCTTATCAGGTTTTTTCAGTCGTAAGTTATTTTTCTTTTTCTTTTATTTGTTTAGTTGTTTTTCTCTGTTTGGTCATTCTACAATTTAGATTTGTAAAGAGTGAGTAAAAATCCAATAATGATAATATTAATGCCTGCTTATTAGATTCTGCATGTTGTCAGTTTTTTTTTTTTCTCTCTCTTTTCCTCTTTTCCCCCTCCTTTCACGTTATTATTTTTTTTTCTTCTTTTTTTTTTTGCTCTCGTTTCTTTTAAATTATTATGTGTTACACTGTAATTTGGTAATTTTTTATTTATATATTGTCTTGCGTCGCATTTTTTGTGTTTTTCCTCGTGATACTCCACGTATTGTACCTCTGTATAGTGTGGGTTAAAAATAAATAATAATAATAAAGTATTATGAAATTTTGTAAGGTCAACCAGAGCTAGAAAAATGTTTTACTTCCAAGTTTCAGATTTTTCTCTTATGTAGTTTCAGGGTTATAAAATATTGGAGTTTGAAAGGAAACATGGATTTCAGTAAACATTATTATCTTTAAACAAGAATATATCAGTTCATAATTAAGATAAAGACATAAACCTTATTTCAGACTTTACCTTTCTAAATAGGCTTTTATGTGCAACACAAGTCCTCATGGAGTTTTTTCCTAGAAAGTAATTTTGGAAAAAGCTACCTTTAAAAAATGAATACTGTTGATTGGTGTGAGCATACAACACATGCAAAATTTCCAATTTAGCAAGAAGTTTTTGAGCTATTAGCACACTAAGGGCTTGCTGATTTTCAAAAACTAAATACTGCCACCTACAAATGAGGCAAAAATTTTCTATTTTAGAAATGTTTGTGTTGTCTATCATACAAAAAGCTTATTTTAAAAACTATAATTTTACTAAAAAATGTTGTCTTCGTCTTAACAAAAAACTAAGACAATTTTGTTTAAAAAATGGTAACATTTCCTGAAATCCATTTTATTTTCAAGCTTTACCATTTATTGCTACCATATACACAGGAGAAAAAATCTGAAACTGTATAAATAAACTGATTTAATACCCCCAATTAAGTGCAACCCCCCAGAAATACAAACTAATGGTCACCCTGAATTCCATGTGTGTAATGGATTTTCTATGTGTGACTTCTCTTTACATTAATTTAATGGTAAACAAGCAATAAAAACATACATAGAAAACATGAAATTTTGGCTACATATTTTACCCTTTGGAAAGGGGTGGGGGAAAGTGATTTGCTCTTGGAAATGATGAAAGCATTTTAGAAATTTTTAAAGTAAATTTCTGAACTAACCTATATAGTTTTTCCTTCTCAAGAGGCTTACCACTAAATCTCTGCCCAAAAAACTATAAACCAAACTACAAACAGGGTACTTGTAGGAATAGAATTTTGATAGTGTCCCCCTGAGACATAGGCTAGCTTAAGCCCTAGACCTAATCTATTCCTGAAAGTTTTGTTCTTCTAAGTCTAACTCAACTTCTAAGATAGGCTAGCAAGAAGCCTATCATCTAGAATATTACATTTTCCTCTTCTTTTTAAATGGCTTTATGGCATTACTCTATAGTTAGACCTACTGAAAATGAATGACAATAAAGATCTGAAACTAGCTTTAAGAAAATCCTATATAACTTACTTATACTATTCCTAGGCTACAAACACTTTACTTTACCCCCCCCCCTCCCCTGCCATAACATGCAAACATATAGCATAGGCTACCCTAAATTAAATACATTTCACCATGTAGCCTATACTTTTGTCCAGACAGGCCTAGATCATAGCTTATGGCAAAGAAGCAACATCAATGAAAATAAGAAATAGAAAAATGCATGTAAAATATGTAATTGGGGCTCTATAGTGGCACATTAGGGGGGGGGGGTAAAGTGAGGTGCTTTTATGAATTAGGCTATGTATCCAAGGCTAAGTAGGCTATTTTAAGATTTTTTAAAAGTCTTTTCAGAATGTTATGGTTTTACTTTTGAATGGACCCAACTGTAGATTATGGTAAAATTTTATCAAATCATATTATTGACTTACAAATAAAGTAATCATACCAAATGATGCCTTTTTTTATGCTCTTTCCAAATACAATAATCATTTTTGTTGGAAATGAATTTTCCCCCACCCCTATTTATACCAATTCAGGGTATATATTTGCACATTAGGAGGGTGGGGGTAAATTTTATTTCTGATATAAATGGGAGGTAAGCCTAAACTTTATCCCCACCCCCCTAATGTGCAAATATATACCCTGAATTGGTATATATAGGGCTGGGGGTAAAATTTATTTCTGACAAAAATGACTATTATATTTAAAAAAAGGATAAAAAATGCATCGAGTGGTGTGCTAAATTTATTTGTAAGTTAATAATATGGTTTGGTAAAAATTTACCTAGATTAAAACCAGCCTTAGATTTAAAAAAGGGGTTACCTACATATAACAACATAGAAAAAATTTTCTTTATATCTGAGCAATAGAAAATTGTCATTTACTCTTATATAGAATGCAGTATAAAGTCAAACAGAAGACAATATCTTGCTTTCTCCTATTACGTAGAATCATAAAACGTCATACAGATGACTTTATGCCTCATTCTTATATAGAGCAAACATAAATAAAGTAATACAAATGAATTTTTATACCTCATTCTATTATAGAGCAAGCAAAACTAAAGCCATACAGATGACTTTTTATATATCTCACTATTATTAAGAAAACATGAATAAAGCCATACATATGACTTTATATAGCCTATATTACAGTATTATAGAGAAAACATGAATTAAGGAATGCAGATGAGATTTTATACCTTTTACTATTATATACCAAACATGAACAAGTCCTACAGACAACTTGGTATTTTTGTGTTAAATACACTATTTTATATATGTCAAATTGGAGATACAACAGAAAACCCATTTTGTATGGGTTAATTCAAGACACTGTTATGCAGTAATGAATGCTTAGCATGGTTTCCAATGTGTTTACAATGTTTAAACTGTTGTTTTTGGGGGTTTAGGGGGGGGGGGAAGGTACCTAGGTGAGGTTAGATATTTAATATATGATATGCTTTACAAATGACTTTTTATACCTTGTATTTTTGTAATTATACGTTTATATTTCTAGAGAAATGATGGAGAATGATATAGTCTTCTATATGACTTTTTAAACATCAAATTATTGTTGAGAAGTACAATTAAAGCTATACAAAAGACATTTTGGTATTCTTATTTAATATATGATCCACTAAAATGTCATACAGAAGAAATTATATTACCCCACTGAAACATAGAGGAAACAACAGAAAGTCATTTGTAAGAATTTATTCATGTTTGCTCTATACTAATATGAGGTATAAAAAGTCATCTGTAAAACTTTATTTATGTTTGCTTTATAATAGCAGGAGGTATAAAAAGTCATCTGTATGACTTGATTTATGTTTGCTCTATAAAAGAAAGGCATAAAAAATCATATGTAGGACTTCATTCATGTTTGCTCTATAACATTATGAGGCATAAAAAGTCATCTGCATGGTATTATTTATGTTTTCTCTGTACTGACAGGAGACATTAAAAGTCATCAGTATGTCTTTATTCATTGTGGTTATTAGTTGACTGATATATTAAAAAGTCATCTGTATGACTTTATTTATGTTTGCTCTGTAATAGCAGGAGACACAGAAAGTCATCTGTATGACTTTAATCATTATGCTTTATAGTAGAACGATATATTAAAAAGTCATCTCTATGACTCTATTGAGGCTGCTCTATAAATAAAATCATGTAGGCCTAAGCTATAAAAAGCCATCTGTATGACTTTTTGTTGTTTTCTCTATGTACTCGCAGGAGGTATAAAAAGTCATCTGTATGACTTTATTGAAGTTTGCTCTATAAAAGAAAGGCATAAAAAGCCATATGTAGGACTTCATTCATGTTTTCTCTATAACAGTATGAGGTATAAAAGGTCATCTGTATGACTTTATTTATGTCTGCTCTATAATAGCAGGAGACATAAAAAGTCGTCTGTATGACTTTATTCACTATGCTTTATAGTAGAATGATATATTAAAAAGTCATCTGTATGACTTTATTTAGGCTGCTCTATATACAAAATTATGTAGGCCTAGGCTATAAAAAGCCATCTGTATGACTTTTTGTTGTTTTCTCTATGTACTAGCAGGAGGTATAAAAAGTCATCTGTATGACTTTATTGAAGTTTCTCTATAAAAGAAAGGCATAAAAAGTCATATTTAGGACTTCATTCATGTTTGCTCTATAATAGTATGAGGTATAAAGAGCCATCTGTATGACTTTATTTGTGTTTGCTCTATAATAGCAGGATACATAAAAAGTCATCTGTATGACTTTATTCATAATGCTTTATAGTAGAATGATATATTAAAAAGTCATCGGTATGACTTTATTTACGTTTGCTCTATAATAACAGGAGACATAAAAAGTCATCTGTATGACTTTATTCATAATGCTTTACAGTAGAATGATATATATTAAAAAGTCATCTGTATGACTTTATTTAGGCTGCTCTATATATGAAATCATGTAGGCCTAGGCTGTAAAAAGCCATCTGTATGACTTTTTGTTGTTTTCTCTATGTACTAGCAGGAGGTATAAAAAGTCATATGCAGGACTTCATTCATGTTTGCTCTATAATAGAAAGGCATAAAAAGTTGTACGTAGGACTTCATTCATGTTTTCTCTATAATAGTATGAGGTATAAAAAACCATCTGTAAGGCTTTATTTATGTTTGTTGTATAATGGCAGGATACATTAAAAGTTATCAGTATGACTTTATTCATAATTCTTTATAGTAGAATGATATATTAAAAAGTCATCTGTGTGACTTTATTTAGGCTGCCCTATATATGAAATCATGTAGGCCTAGGCTGTAAAAAGCCATCGGTATGACTTTTTGTTGTTTTCTCTATGTACTAGCAGGAGGTATAAAAAGTCATCTGTATGACTTTAATGAAGTTTGCTCTATAAAAGAAAGGCATAAAAATTCATATGTAGGACTTCATTCATGTTTGCTCTATAAGAGTATGATGTATAAAAAGCCATCTGTGTGACTTTATTTATATTTGCTGTATAATAGCAGGATACATAAAAAGTCATCTGCTCTATATATGAAATCATGTAGGCCTAGGCTGTAAAAAGCCATCGGTATGACTTTTTGTTGTTTTCTCTACGTACTAGCAGGAGGTATAAAAAGTCATCTGTATGACTTTAATGAAGTTTGCTCTATAAAAGAAAGGCATAAAAAGTCATATGTAGGACTTCATTCATGTTTGCTCTATAAGAGCATGAGGTATAAAAAGCCATCTGTATGACTTTATTTATATTTGCTGTATAATAACAGGATACATAAAAAGTCATCTGTATGACTTTATTTATGTTTGTTCTATAATAGCAGGAGACATAAAAAGTCATCTGTATGACTTTATTCATTAGGCTATGCCTTATAGTAGAATGATATATTAAAAAGTCATCTGTATGTCTTTATTTAGGCTGGAGTAAATATCTACCAAATCATATTATTGATTTAGGACTATAGCGAATACAAAATGTTATGCCTTTTTTTTATGGTGATTACAAATATAATTAGCATATCTATTGGAAACTTATTTCACCCCCCCCCCGATATATGTCACTTCAAGGTTAGGTATATATAGGGGGGGGCTGAAATTCATTTCCAATAGAAATGATTATTATATTCATAATCAGCATAAAAAAAGGCATCAAATGGTGTATTCACTTTATTCCTAACTCAATAATATGATTTGGTAGATATTTACCTAGGCTGCTTTATATATGAAATCATGTAGGCCTAGGCTATAAAAAGCCATCTGTATGACTTTTTGTTGTTTTCTCTGTGTATCAGTAGGGTAGGCTGATATAATTTTTTTCTGTATGACATTTTATTGGATCATATATGAAATAAGAAAACCAAAAAGTCTTCTGTATAACTTTATTCATACTTCTCTAAAATAATTTGATGTTTAAAAAGTCATACAGAAGACTTTATATCATTTGCCATGTTTAAAGGTAACACAATATTGTCTTTTGTTTAACTTTATAGTACTTTCTATATAAAGGTTAATAACAATATTTATTGCTTAGAGTATGAAGAACCAATGACTTTAATAGTCAAACATTGATCACCCTGAAAAAGTGTTGGTAAATATCTACCAAATCATATTATTGACTTACACATAAAGTGAATATACCACTTGATGCCTTTTTTATGCTGATAACAAATATAATAATCATTTCTATCTGAAATGAATTTCAGCCCCCCCCCCTATAGGCTATATGCCAATTCAGGGTAAATATTTCTACATTAGGGGGGTGGTGGTAAAGTTTAAACTTACCTCCCATTTACATCAGAAACAAAATTTGCCCCCCCCCCTAATGTAGAAATATATACCCTGAATTGGCATAGAGGCCTATAGGGGGGGGGGGGGCTTAAATTACTCTCCGATATAAATTATTGTTATATTCGTAAAAAGCATAAAAAAAGGCATCAATTGGTATATTCACTTTATGCATAAGTCAATAATATGATTTTGTAGATATTTACCAAAGTGTCAATACAAAAGAATATTAAATCCCTAACCTACCTCTACTGGAACTCTTGGAGCAAGCTTAACTTTCAGAGAGTTATATCCCACTTTTTGGATAAACTTCAGCTGACCAACGATGAGAACAGGCTTTGCTTGAGGATCAGCGCCAGACAAGGCGTTGGAAAAACTGATTGACTGTACAACCATCATAAATAGTTGTAATAAAAATTAATAATTAAATTCCACACATTTTGACAAAGTAAAGTTTATAGGAACAAGTGGAACAGTGTTGCCGCCAGACAAAAAATTTCGTAGCGTCAAAACTCTTAAAAACGTAATTTTTTCGTAGCTTTGATAGGAAAGTCTCTTTTCAAGGCAGGGTGCCATAGTTTTGCTATCAAGAGCGGTACTAAAAGGGGAAAGGGAGAAATTTGTTGCCTTTATAATTTGAAAAATATATTATTACGTAATCTTATTAAAAATCTTTCCTCAACTTTTAAAAGGTGCTTAAAAAGTATACACTAATAACAATTCATGCTTCTTTACCATCAGGAAATTCCTACTTATTCAACTGTAAGTACTACTTCCAGTTTACCTGCACAACAGAAAGACACTCACCCCCCCCCCTTTCCGACGTGTTTATACAGTCCTAAGCTACTATTTTGTTTATTTTGTTGTTGTTGTTTTTAATGGCCATTATTAGTGTTTTAAACCAACAGTTTATGAGTAATACGTACAAGATAAAAGGCAAATCAATAAACACAGGACAATTCAGACTCAGTTGGTATTCAGACTTCGTTGCTGTAACATCATAGTTATTTTGGACACAAACTTACCCAAGCTGCGAAATTTCTCTGTGGAATTTCATGTTGGATTTATTTTTATAAGTGGATTACCGTTTTCAGACTAGGTGAAACTCCCTTGGGATAGAACAATGTAGATGGATATCCATTCACTAATTGAATAGAGGTGGGTGCTAGCAACTAGTTTAGACTTGAACTTATCCACTACTTAAATGGATGAATGTGGTATAAATTAAATATATTCATGATTATGATGGAGCTTGTACATTCTGCGCTGCTAAACTTTGTGCAGTCGAATTTTCATGAAGGAGTGGATAATGAAATTATTGCCAAACATACGGCTGACTTTTTTGATGAAAAGTCTTTTACGATAGCTAAAACTGACCTATGGTCTCGAGTGTTCGTGGGCGAACGTGTGCCTCGACGGCAAGGTGATCTAGCTAATTACCGTCACATAAAGAATATAATTGAGACCTTTCGGAAATGCGAGTCTGATGATTTTATTTTGCCTACTTACGTGATTATTTTGCCTACCGAGGCTCCTGTCATTCCAGTTGTTGCATATTCAAGTTTTGCATCAAGGCTTTTAAACATTGACTCCGAACTCAAGCAAATCCATGAGAAAATTGTGTCTTATGATATAAATTTCCCTCCTCTTAGTGACCCCAGGCCCCAGCCAATCGCTCATAATCAGGCCATTATTGTCATTTCAAAAGTTCCATCTCACCTTAATAATCCTGCAAAACGCCGTTAAGTGATTGACCTTATACCTGGTCATGAATGTATTCATAGCATAAAGCCCTCCGGCGATAAATTGGTAGTGCAGATTGATCAGACTGCTGCTAAGGACTTTTGCGATTCTGTTCCCTCTATAATGAGCAACTGTGAAGTCAAAGTAAATGAAACAAAATATATAGGTAATTTGAAAGGTCTATCCAAAGCCTTTGACGTGAGCATACCAATTGGCTGCGGAAATATTAAGGATGCAAAACGAATTGGCAATTCTTTTGCTGCTAAAGTGTTTTTTGAAAATGCAATTGCTCTTGCTAATGCACTGAAGCTTGGTGTGAAAGTTGGTTATGAGATTTTCCGTGTTCATGAGTTCCAGCGTCCACCGAGGTGCTGCTATAATTGCCAATCGCCTAATCACCTGAAGTCCTCTTGTAATAACCCTAAACGTTGCTCCCGCTGTGCAGAAGAGCATGAATCGTGGCGCAATTCCCCATGCCAGGCTACCCCTAAATGTGCTAATTGTCATGGAAATCATGTTTCATTTTCTCTAAAATGCCGAATCCTTCGTAATGCTATAGCTAAACGTTCTAGTCAGCTAAGAAAATGACTATTAAAATCGAATCTTCTGTAGGCTCAATCAACATTAACGGAACGAAGGATGAGGATAATTCTTTGAACCAGAAACTATCTATTTTCGACATTTTGTTTCTAATAGAACATCTTTTGCCCTTGGTGAGTTTGAAATCCCTTCGCAGAAGTAAAGAACACTTGGTTTTCGCTAGAAGTGCCCGAAAAACTTCCGGGAGACCTTCAGGTGGGCTGGTATGCCTATTAAAACATAAACTAGTCCCGCTATCCCCTGTGTGTTATCGTGAATGTGATTATTTCATTGCAATCCATTTTGCTAACCTAGTTCTTATTAATGTATACCTCCCTTGCGACCAAAGATCCTTTTCCTCTCTAACAAAGTATTCTAAAGCATGTGCATCGCTAAAGACCCTTCTTGTTAGTGTTGAGAGCAATGGATTGGATTGGATCCTGTTAGGCGATATGAACTGTGATATAAACTCCACCTTAACACGGACTGATTTATTTTTGGATTCGCTACCTAATGGCTATCAGGTTTTGGATTAAGAAGCATCCAATTCATACATACATAATAGCTGTTCATTGTCTGATATTGATAACTGTGTTGTTTCTTCTGGTGTTTCCATTAGCGATATTCACATTGACCAGGATGAACGTGATTATGACCATCTGCCCCTTTCAGCCACTGTCACCATCAATATGACTCGGGCTGAACAGACCTTATGGACTAATTACAAAACGTGAATAAACAAGAAAGACTGGCATAAAGCGGACTAGCCTCTATATCTATCAACCTTTCTTTTTATTTTATCTACGATTAAAGTTCCATTTAATTTACTCTGTACTAGTGCTATATTCTCACAAGCTCGAGTTCAGGTCAATATATATTACTGCCAGATTGTTTCCTGCCTGAAAAAAGCTGAAGAAGTGGCTGTCTCGCTTTGTCGTTTTAAGCTTAAGATTTGAGGTTCAATATGGAAATCTGACCCTGATTTAAAAATTGTGAAAAATCGTGCCAAATTGTGGCTTAGAATTTGGGCAGCGTGTGGCCGCCCTTTAAGGGGTCACTTTATTGACATTAAACAGAAAACGAAGTTGGAGTTTAAACGTTATCTTTGTAAAGTAAGGTACAATGGTGTGGAATTTCCGAAGACCTCTAGTCAGTGGAAACAAAATTTGATTCACCTCCTAATACCGATCGGATTCCTAATGCCTCTTGGATTAATCATTTTAATAAGATTTTTAATATTATGAATTATGCGGTTCACTCTCAGTTTGTTAGCCTCTGTTCTTATGTATTACCTGCGAAAATTTAACAAGGCCATGTGCCTCCCATTTCTGCTGACCGTGTGATTCGTTGTGTTAAGAATTTAAAATCTAAATCATGTGATATTGATGGTATTAGTGTTTTTCACCTTCATATTGATCCGAGTCTCTCTCCTCAAATTCACTTTGCTCCAAGTCAGGTTTCTCACTCTTAGCAGCAACATCTGGGACAGAAGATTGAATGCCCACTTCTGAGAAGAACTTCCGAATGTCCATGGCAGGATTTGTATCAATAAATAATTAATTTTTAGGGACAACAACAGTGGCTAACGAAATCTTTTTTCTTATTTTTCTTCTTTTCCATTTTTAGAATTTTGCTTAGCGTTGAACCAGGCAGCTCCTTACATAGAGTTTGTTAACATGAACTGTTTAATAATGTCAATTCAGAAAAGGAATTTCAAAACTTGTGTGTAGCCAAGGATTACCTTCGCATTAGATATCTTCTCATCATGCTCCCAGAAGCAGTGACCATGTCTGTATCTTGACTTAGATACTAGTAGCCAACAAATACCTTGAGATACAAGCACAAGTAAAAATACCTTACTGTGCATAATTTAGGGTAAAAATCTAAACAGGCTATTATTAGCTATGTCGGAAAGTGGTTAGCTCAGGGAAATGAACGGATGGATTTAGTCTACAGACCAACGTATGTCCTGGGAAGATATTTTGAAGTACCTAACTCCACTCCTTCTCTTTTCAGAGGGTACTGACCTTTGCTGAACTTTAAAAATATTAGTATTACAAAAGTGAAAGCTTGCGAAATAGTGTTTCAGCAAAATTGTAGTTTAGCTACTTTTTGCTTTCTTGGGGTTGGGTTGGGTTGGGAGGGAGAAAATTTCAGGGATAACTCTTTGGGTCAAGAGTACATTACTATACCAATTTATTTGCCGGCCTAACCCCCCCCCCCCCCAAAAAAAAAATAGAGCCTAATAAACAGTCAAAAACTTTCCAATTGGCTCAAAACTTATATCCTTGAGTGCTTGAAATAAGATGACCCCAATGTAGACAGAAAAATAGACAAAAAATTGTGGTTTCCCCAAAACATGGCCCAAAAACTTCTTTTACCCTTGCCACTTTGTATAGAAGTGGCAAGGCACTGGTAACGGAGACTTAGGAGGTGGCTCAGTTCATGGAAACTGGAGGTTTTATTACTGTTTTAAAGTCTGAAGGGGACTAGAGGGTTTCAAGCCTTCCTCCCATGCCATTTTCTGCTAGCTGGACATAATAACATCTTTGATAACGGATCAAGATTTTAGATAATCATTTTGTTCAAAAATGTTGAAAGGTCTCCACTAAAATGTTGAAAATTAGGCCTCCAAAGTTAACACTTCACCCAGAGCTTCCAGGCAATGGCCCTAAATTATGTCAATTACCCTTTGTTCAGAGATAGGTTTTAGCAGAAAACACAGTTGTTTTTTATTTGGTTTTAACAAGGTTATACTCTCAAAACAACACACACACATACATGAGCGTAGTGGACTGGCTTCCCCCAGGCCATTCAGCGTGTCCCCAGGTGGCGATAGGGGAACGCTCTACGCATATGTAGGGTACCTCCATAGGAGGCCCGGACCAAGGGGGGACCTTGTCCCTGGGGGTCCATAATAGAATCTGGGGCATCCTCACCCGGGGTCATAAATACAGGCGGAGGAGGAAGAAGGCCCCTCAAATGTACACTCAAAAAGGCCCACTGGTTTGTCCACAGGTCCCATGAGTTGCAAACCTTCTCCCGGCAATGGGTTAAATTGCATGGTGATGCAGAACACCATCGCGGGAGGATCCTCTATAGGAGGACAACTGTGGCAGGGCGTAAGATCCAGATCTATGGACAACGGCCTCTGCAAAGGGCTGCCTCGACCTTTTCGGGGCACCTGCAAGACTAGGTACCTTGCGGTCAACTCTATTCCCACTTGTGGAGTGGCGCCCCTCGAGGAAATTATAGCCTAGTAAACGACACAGCATTCGCACGGGATTCTGACAAATGGACAATTCTTCTGGGCTTGGTATGTTTTGATGGCCAAAGATTGTTCTTTTCGGCCAACCATCTAGGGCTAAACGGAAAGCAGGTCGTCCCTGTCTGGGGTGGGAGGACGTCATAAAGAAAGATTTAAAGGAAATGGGAACTTCATCGGAAGGTTTAAAAAGAGAGGCTTTGATTAGATTGGGATGGAGGAGGAGCGTGCTTAGCTGTGTTAGCCTCAGGTGACTTGGTGCTGCAGTGAATTGTTAGTAGTAGTAGTTAGTAGAAGTCGGATCAGTTCGAAAGAATTGATTCATCATTTGCAGTTATTATTTCAAATTTGTCTATCTACGTCTTTGGTGCCTGATTCTTTTATGTGCGGGAGTGTCACTTCGATTCTTAAACATGGGAAAGATCCGACTAATTGCGCATCATATAGACCTATTACGGTAGCCTGTTCGCTGAGCAAAGTTTTGAATATGTCCTGCTTCCTGAAATTCTTCCAAATGTTGATTATGTGTCCAATCAATTTGGGTTTAAACCAAATATAGAATGCCAACATGCACACCCAATTCTTACTTCTTTTTTAATTCAAGCACAAAAAGATGGATCTGAAGTTCATTTATGTGCGTTCGATATTTCAAAAGCTTTTGACTCGGTTTGTCATAGCCATCTATGGTATTCTCTTACCCAGCTTGGAGTGAATTCATCTGTTATATGTGTCCTTCGTTTTTGGTATGCAAATTCATATGTTCGACTTCAGTCTGGAGAGATCTTTTTGGTAATATTCCTATTCCGTCTGGACTTAGGCAGGGAGGGGTTCTGTCACCACACCTTTTTAATGCTTGTTTATACCCTGGGCTTTCTCGTATTTTCCGTCGTGTTTTACGGGTCTAACTAATTTATCTTATATTGCTTATGCAGATGATTTATTACTTATTAGCCGTTAAAAATTCACCCTAGCTAAGTCTACCCAGTTTGTTTCTAAGCTTTTGGAAAAAATTGACCTCGTGCTTAATGCTGAAAAATGTGAGTATTTAGTTTTCAATGCTAAAAACCAGTAGTATCTTAAGTGCTGATCCAGAAGGGACAGGAAACGGGACAAGATAATAGTGTAATAGATATGAAGCGTACAAGAAACTGTTTTTTTGTTATTGATAAGAATTGCAAGAGAATGTAGGTATAGAGCGGGCACGCATGTTATTTGGAAGATTGCCTTAACTCGAGAGTAGTTTGTTATTACAAAATTGGATGTTGCAATCAGAATTGTTTGATAAACATTTCCAAAAAGGGGTAAGGGATTTGCGGATTGGAGTGTAACTCGGTAGTAGTTTGTTATTAAAAAATTGGAAGCTACAATCAGATTTGTTTGATTGACATTTGCAAAAAAGGGGTAAGGGATTTGCGAATTGAGGGTTATCAGTTAAGATAGCCCCTTGCCATGGAACATGGCAATCTAAGTGATCATTGGCTGGTACAGTGCATGTGTAATTGAACCAGCATATCTGATGATGGAAGGCCAGAAAAAAATATGACTTGACCTAGCTTTACTTCTTCAATGTGTACTGTATAATACATAAGGGGTGTTTGAACAGCGTTGTCAATTTGAAATAGTTTAACGTTACACTATACGAAGAAGTTGATACTAAGAGGGATGTAGATGCCAAGAACAGAATTGTAATAACGGATAGCTTTACTTCTTCGATGTGTTCCGTATAATACATAAGTGGTGGGTGATGGCAGAAGGATCTCTTAGAGTACTTATAGTGCCGTACTGTGGGCGAAGTTGCTAGCGAAAAGCCCGTGTGAATGTCTTGAAATAAAAATTTTTAACTTGAAATGGCTGAAAAGTGTTTTGGGGGGGATGGGTATTAGTCTCTCATAGGCGTGTGTTGTCTGAAACCTATGATTTGGGATGGGTGGCTTGCTATTTTTGACCTTTCTGAGCTTTGTAAGGGGATTAATTTTACATGAGGCGGGGGGTTTCCAGGGGTGAAATTTTCAGGGTGAAATTTTACCGATTTTTTTTTCCGGAGACGCAAGCTAACTTTTAAATTAAATTTTAGCCCTTTTGTTAATTTTTAACAAGAAATGGCTGAAAAGTATTTTTTTTTGGGGGGGGGGATGGGTATTAGGCTCTCATAGGCGTGTGTTGTCTGAAACCTATGACTTGGGATGGGTGGCTTGCTATTTTTGACTTTTCTGAGCTTTGTACAGGGATTAATTTTACATGAGGAGGAGGGTTTCCAGGGGTGAAATTTTCAGGGAAAAATTTTACTAATTTTTTTTTCCGCAGACGTAAGCTAACTTTTAAATTAAATTTTAACCCTTTTGTTAATTTTTAACAAAAAATGGCTGAAAAGTGTTTTGGGGGAGATGGGTATTAGTCTCTCATAGGCGTGTGTTGTCTCAAACCTATGATTTGGGATGGGTGGCTTGCTATTTTTGACTTTTCTGAGCTTTGTACGGGGATTAATTTTACATGAGGAGGAGGGTTTCCAGGGGTAAAATTTTCAAGGGGAAATTTTAACGATTTTTTTTCCGGAGACGTAATCTAACTTTTAAATTAAATTTTAGCCCTTTTGTTAATTTTTAACAAGAAATGGCTGAAAAGTGTTTAGGGGGAGATGGGTATTAGTCTCTCATAGGCGTGTGTTGTCTGAAACCTATGATTTGGGATGGGTTACTTGCTATTTTTGACTTTTCTGAGCTTTGTACGGGGATTAATTTTACATGAGGAGGGGGGTTTCCAGGGGTGAAATTTTCAGGGGGAAATTTTACCGATTTTTTTTCCGGAGACGTAAGCTAACTTTTAAATTAAATTTTACCCCTTTTGTTAATTTTTAACAAGAAATGGCTGAAAAGTGTTTTGGGGGAGATGGGTATTAGTCTCTCATAGGCGTGTGTTGTCTCAAACCTATGATTTGGGATGGGTGGCTTGCTATTTTTGACTTTTCTGAGCTTTGTACGGGGATTAATTTTACATGAGGAGGAGGGTTTCCAGGGGTAAAATTTTCAAGGGAAATTTTAACGATTTTTTTTCCGGAGACGTAATCTAACTTTTAAATTAAATTTTAGCCCTTTTGTTAATTTTTAACAAGAAATGGCTGAAAAGTGTTTAGGGGGAGATGGGTATTAGTCTCTCATAGGTGTGTGTTGTCTGAAACCTATGATTTGGGATGGGTGGCTTGCTATTTTTGACTTTTCTGAGCTTTGTACGGGGATTAATTTTACACGAGGAGGGGGGTTTCCAGGGGTGAAATTTTCAGGGGTAAATTTTACCGATTTTTTTTCCGGAGACGTAAGCTAACTTTTAAATTAAATTTTACCCCTTTTGTTAATTTTTAACAAGAAATGGCTGAAAAGTGTTTTGGGGGAGATGGGTATTAGAGTCTCATAGGCGTGTTTTGTCTGAAACCTATGATTTGGGATGGGTGGCTTGCTATTTTTGACTTTTCTGAGCTTTGTACGGGGATTAATGTTAGATGAGGAGGAGGGTTTCCAGGGGTGAAATTTTCAAGGGAAAATTTTGCCGATTTTTTTTTCAGGAGACGTAAGCTAACTTTTAAATTAAATTCTAGCCCTTTTGTTAATTTTTAAAAAGAAATGGCTGAAAAGTTTTTTGGGTGAGATGGGTATTAGTCTCTCATAGGCGTGTGTTGTCTGAAACCTATGATTTGGGATAGGTGGCTTGCTATTTTTGACTTTTCTGAGCTTTGTACGGGGATTAATTTTACATGAGAAGGAGGGTTTCCAGGGGTGAAATTTTCAGGGGGAAATTTTACTGATTTTTTTTCCGAAGACGTAAGCTAACTTTTAAATTAAATTTTAGCCCTTTTGTTAATTTTTAACAAGAAATGGCTGAAAAGTGTTTTGGGGGAGATGGGTGTTAGTCTCTCATAGGCGTGTGTTGTCTGAAACCTATGATTTGGGATGGGTGGCTTGCTATTTTGACTTTTCTGAGCTTTGTACGGGGATTAATTTTACATGAGGAGGGGGGCTTCCAGGGGTGAAATTTTCAGGGGGAAATTTTACCGATTTTTTTTTTCCGGAGACGCAAGCTAACTTTTAAATTAAATTTTAGCCCTTTTGTTAATTTTTAACAAGAAATGGCTGAAAAGTGTTTTGGGGGATATGGGTATTAGTCTCTCATAGGCGTATGTTGTCTGAAACCAATGATTTTGGATGGGTGGCTTGCTATTTTTGACTTTTCTGAACTTTGTACGGGGATTGATTTTACACGAGGAGAGGGGTTTCCAGAAGTGAAATTTTCAGGGGGAAATTTTACCAATTTTTTTTCCGGAGACGTAAGCTAACTTTTAAATTAAATTTTAGCCCTTTTGTTAATTTTTAACAAAAAATGGCTGAAAAGTGTTTTGGGGGAGATGGGTATTAGTCTCTCATAGGCGTGTGTTGTCTGAAACCTATGATTTGGGATGGGTGGCTTGCTCTTTTTGACTTTTCTGAGCTTTGTACGGGGATTAATTTTACATGAGGAGGGGGGTTTCCATGGGTGAAATTTTCAAGGGGAAATTTTACCGATTTTTTTTTCCGGAGACGTAAGCTAACTTTTAAATTAAATTTTAGCCCTTTTGTTAATTTTTAACAAGAAATGGCTGAAAAGTGTTTTGGGGGAGATGGGTATTAGTCTCTCATAGGCGTGTTTTGTCTGAAACCTATGATTTGGGATGGGTGGCTTGCTATTTTTGACTTTTCTGAGCTTTGCACGGGGATTAGTTTTACATGAGGAGGGGGGCTTCCAGGGGTGAAATTTTCAGGGGGAAATTTTACCGATTTTTTTTTTCCGGAGACGTAAGCTAACTTTTAAATTAAATTTTAGCCCTTTTGTTAATTTTTAACAAGAAATGGCTGAAAAGTGTTTTGGGGGAGATGGGTATTAGTCTCTCATAGGCGTATGTTGTCTGAAACCTATGATTTGGGATGGGTGGCTTGCTATTTTTGTCTTTTCTGAGCTTTGTACGGGGATTAATGTTACATGAGGAGGAGGGTTTCCAGGGGTGAAATTTTCAAGGGGAAATTTTACCGATTTTTTTTTCCGGATACTTAAGCTAAATTTTAAATTAAATTTTAGCCCTTTTTTTAATTTTTAACAAGAAAAGGCTGAAAAGTGTTTTTGGGGGGATGGGTATTAGTCTCTCTAAGTCGTGTGTTGTCTAAAATTTATGATTTGGGATGGGTGGATATGTAATTTCTAACTTCCTGCGCTTTTTACGGGGATTAATTGTACATGAGGAGGAAGGTTTCCAGGAGGGAAATTTTTAGGAGGTAATTTTACCGATTTTTTTTTCGGAGACATAAGTTGACTTTCAAATTGAATTTTAGCTCTTATGTTGGTTTTTAACAAGAAAAGGCTGGAAAGTGTTTTGGGGGAGATGGGTAATAGTCTCTCATAGGCGTGTGTTGTCTGAAACCTATGATTTGGGATGGGTGGCTTGCTATTTTTGAATTTTCTGAGCTTTGTACGGGGATTAATTTTACATGAGGAGGGGGGTGTCCAGGGGTGAAATTTTCAGGGGGAAATTTTACCGATTTTTTTTCCGGAGACGTAAGCTAACTTTTTAAATTAAATTTTAGCACTATTGTTAATTTTTAACAATAAATGTCTGAAAAGTGTTTTTGGGGAGATGGGTATTAGTCTCTCATAGGCGTATGTTGTCTGAAACCTATGATTTGGGATGGGTGGCTTGCTATTTTTGACTTTTCTGAGCTTTGTACGGGGATTAATTTTACATGAGGAGGAGGGTTTCCAGGGGTGAAATTTTCAGGGGGAAATTTTACCGATTTTATTTCCGGAGACGCAAGCCAACTTTTAAATTAAATTTTAGCCCTTTTGTTAATTTTTAACAAGAAAATTGTGTGTGTGTGTGTGTGTGTGTGTGTGTGTGTGTGTGTGTTGTGTGTGTGTGTGTTTGTGTGTGTGTGTGTGTGTGTGTTTGTCTGTGTGTGTGTGTATGTGTGTGTTTGTGTGTTTATATGTATGAGTGTGTGTGTTTCTTTGTAAGTGTGTGTGTGGGTTAGTGTGTGTGTGTTTGTGTGTGTGTGTTTGTTTGTTTTTTTTTGTGTGTGTGTGTGTCTGTTTCTGTGTGTGTTTGTGTGTGTGTGTGTGTTTGTGTGTCTGTGTGTGTGTGTATGTCTTTGTGTGTGTATGTGTGTGTGTGTGTGTGTGTGTGTGTGTGTGTGTGTGTGTGTGTGTGTGTGTGTGTGTGTGTGTGTGTGTGTGTGTGTGTGTGTGTGTGTGTGTGTGTGTGTGTGTGTGTGTGTGTGTGTGTGTGTGTGTGTGTGTGTGTGTGTGTGTGTGTGTGTGTGTGTGTGTGTGTGTGTGTGTGTGTGTGTGTGTGTGTGTGTGTGTGTGTGTGTGTGTGTGTGTGTGTGTGTGTGTGTGTGTGTGTGTGTGTGTGTGTGTGTGTGTGTGTGTGTGTGTGTGTGTGTGTGTGTGTGTGTGTGTGTGTGTGTGTGTGTGTGTGTGTGTGTGTGTGTGTGTGTGTGTGTGTGTGTGTGTGTGTGTGTGTGTGTGTGTGTGTGTGTGTGTGTGTGTGTGTAAAATTTACAAAATTACAAAAGGTCTAAAATTTAAAAGTTAGCTTACGTCTCCGGAAAATAAAAATCGGTAAAATTTCCCGATGAAAATTTCACCCCTGGAAACCTCACTCCTCATGTAAAATTAATCCCCGTACAAAGCTCAGAAAAGTCAAAAATAGCAAGCCACCCATCCCAAATAATAGGTTTCAGACAACACACGCCTATGAGAGACTAATACCCATCTCCCCCAAAACACTTTTCAGCCATTTTTTGTTAAAAATTAACAAAAGGGCTAAAATTTAATTTAAAAGTTAGCTTACGTCTCCGGAAAAAAAATTGGTAAAATTTCCCCCTGAAAATTTCACCCCTGGAAACCCCCCTCTCATGTAAAATTAATCCCCGTACAAAGCTCAGAAAAGTCAAAATAGCAAGCCACCCATCCCAAATAATAGGTTTCAGACAACACACGCCTATGAGAGACTAATACCCATCTCCCCCAAAACACTTTTCAGCCATTTCTTGTTAAAAATTAACAAAAGAGCTAAAATTCAATTTGAAAGTCAGCTTAAACCTCCGGAAAAAAATCGGTAAAATTACCCCCTGAAAATTTCCCCCCTGGTACCCCTCCTCCTCATGTAAAATTAATCCCCGTACAAAGCTCAGAAAAGGCAAAAATAGCAAGCCACCCATCCCAAATCATAGGTTTCAGACAACACAAGGCTATGAGAGACTAATACCCATCTCCCCCAAAGCACTTTTCAGCAATTTCTTGTTAAAAATTAACAAAAGGGCTAAAATTTAATTTAAAAGTTAGCTTACGTCTCCGGAAAAAAAAAATCGGTAAAATTTCCCCCTGAAAATGTCACCCCTGGAAACCCCCCTCCTCATGTAAAATTAATCCCCGTACAAAGCTCAGAAAAGTCAAAATAGCAAGCCACCCATCCCAAATCATAGGTTTCAGACAACACACGCCTATGAGAGACTAATACCCATCTCCCCCAAAACACTTTTCAGCCATTTCTTGTTAAAAATTAACAAAAGGGCTAAAATTTAATTTTAAAGTCAGCTTTCACCTCCGGAAAAAAAATCGGTAAAATTTCCTCCTGAAAATTTCACCCCTGGAAACCACCCTCCTCATGTAAAATTAATCCCCGTACAAAGCTCAGAAAGGTCAAAAATAGCAATCCACCCATCCCAAATCATAGGTTTCAGACAACACACGCCTATGAGAGACTAATACCCATCTCCCCCAAAACACTTTTCAGCCATTTCTTGTTAAAAATTAACAAAAGGGGTAAAATTTAATTTAAAAGTTAGCTTACGTCTCCGGAAAAAAAATCGGTAAAATTTCCCCCTGAAAATTTCACCCCTGGAAACCCCCCTCCTCATCACTTTTTCGCTAGTGCACTTGCAGATATTAAGAATAAGCTTAAAGCAGGTTATGCTAAAATTGTCCCAAATCGCGGCCGACATTTTCGTATGGCATTGGATAAACTCTATTCTACATATTGCAACCATTCCATTCTTTTTCTATCAGGTTTGTGCCCATTTTTTAATACTAGCCTAGTGATATGCAGGATATTAGAGTTTTGTATTTCCGTTATTGTAAATATCTTTTGTACTTTGCTTATTGGTGTAGAAACTATAAGATTATTTGAATGTTTAATGCAACTGATACATTAACGTCATATAATAAGTTGGACTCCAAGTTAAAAGATGAGGCCTGCAAGCGGTTGGGTCCTTTTCATCCTCTTGTGCGATTGTTCTGATTTGCATTTGTAGTTCTTTATATTGATATTGTTTTGCATGTGTTTTGTTTTGTATGTCTTTACCTTTTATTTTCTTTTGTTACTCCACTTTTTTTATAATTGTTAGTGGGTCAAAAATAAATTATTAATTTTTATTATTTAGAGTGTTTTCAGAAAAGAAGATAACCAACTAGATTTTTTTTGTGAAATTTCAATAAAAACGATCTTAATATATCCAGCTTCTTAAAAAGACCCAAAAATTATTTTAATCGCTCCATTCCCGTCTAATATTTTAGATTTGCTCGGTCTCAGTCTCACCTCCTCAATATTCAAATTTGCATCGCTCCAACATGAAGATGTGGGCAATTCCGAGTGAAAGAAGTTTTTGTTTTGTTTTTATTTTATTGAACAAAAAATATTTCAATCTTTATCTTTAGTTCTTATATGAAACAACGGTTATTTAACATAAAATGCCTTTTTCTGTTTGTAATTTGAATCGTAACTCCCAAACAAGACAATGCAAGAAATAAAAGAAGAGTTCACACAATTCAACCCCAAGAATGCTATCCAAAAGCTGTTTTGATGGGTCTCACAAGTCCAGGCACGCATAACATTTTTTTAGGACAGGAGGTTAAACAATACAAAAAATCAAACTCATTTTCAAAATGAACTAAAAAGTAGAGAATCATTTTTTTCTCACGAATATATAGAAATAATCGAACATGAGGGGCACAAAAAGCATTGGGCTTTACATAACATAAACACCAAATTGATTTAGGTTTTAAATGCATAAACGGAAAAGGTCGATGAGTTGAAGAAAACAAATAAAAAGATCAAATTATGCAGAAACGAATCAATTTTTTTCCCCGAATTTTCACTTATGTTTATAGATTCTGGAAAAAAAAACATCTTTAATATTTTAATTTTCCAGTTAAAAAAAAATATAATGTCTCATCCAAGAATACAACATAAGTTAACACAGCCTCGGGAATTCTTCTTACCGTTGGGCTATACTGATAAAAGTGGGAAGTAACTGAACATTCGGAAGTGGTTGAAAAAAAGTTCACAAATTAAAAAAAAATTGTGTGACAAAGAAATAAATGGCAGACGGAACAAAAAGATCAGAGAGGTAATAATAACGAACTGGAAATGATTTAATTAAAAAAATTAGGGGGGTAATAAAAAACCTAGAATTTAATCAGGAATTGCCGATAAATTCTAAGAAATTTACATTTTCAGGGGTTTGGGGCCCCAGTCCAGCCTGCGTGGTCCCTATGAATCAGTTTTTAAGTAAACTGGAAGCCTACCCTATGCAGATACAAGACTGTTTATCTTCTTCATAAAAATGGGCACTAGTCTAGTTGTCTTTTTCTAAAGCCAAATATTTAGTGATTGTCCTTTTCTGAAGAAAACATGCTAAACACACAAGCAGTACCATTAAGTTCTTTATTTTATACTATTTCCTCCAAATATCATGGCCCCTTTTCTGAAAATACACCCACCCCTCTGATGGTCTCGGATATAGCCCTAGGAATATATGAAAAAAAAATCAACCAATGAAATTGTTACTTTACAATATGAAAGAACACGGAAGAATATAACACGAAAGAATGTCATCACAAGATTCGACACAACGGTGAAATGTATATAACGATTTTAGGACCGTAACGTAAAACGTACCGTTTTATTTAAAACGTACCAAAAACGGTACGAACGTAACCTCGGTGGCAACCCTGTTCCTACCAAATCCTATTCGCTTTTGCTTTGATTAGGTAGAAAGAAAAGAAGACGCTTGCTTAGCTTTTCAAATGCATTTCGTCATAAATCAGACCAATACGATTTTCACTTGTTTAGGTAGGTTTTGATTTAGTTGAGTGTGAGAATCGGAGACAGTGATGCCAAACGGGGTACAATTGTACAATTTTGGTATATTTCACCTTTACTGGTACAATTTAGTACAATCCCATAAAATATGGTACATTTTACAAAACTATGGTATCATGTGGCATAATTCAGTGTTTTTGTATTTATGTTTGAATTCTTTCGCTTATAAGTAATTTTATTCACCCTGATCATCTTTGCCTTAGTCAAGATAAGAGAAACACACAGTCTCCATTTTTCTTTTTTCTTGAACATACGCTTTTGGCTTCCAAAGGTCGGACAAAAACATCTCTCTGTGTTTCGTCTTAACGATTGAAAATGAAAAGCTAAAATTAAAGCTCTAATAAAACTTTGAATTCGTGATGGTCGCGAGTCTAATGGAATCAAAACAACAGCCATGCACCCAGCCAGGGTGAAGTGTCTTAGTTTGAAAATTTTTACTAAGGAAAAAGGAGCCTCCAGAGAAAAATTAAAAGTAAGTAGAAATTTAAAATAAGAAGATGTAGCTCAACTATATATATATATATATATATATATATATATATATATATATATATATATATATATATATATATATATATATATATATATATATATATATATATATATATATGTCTTTCGTTTCCGACCTGAGTGGAGACTGATGAGTGATGCATTATTTCTCGACCTTTTTAAGCCTTTACCATTTTGTTTTAATCTCTCGCCAAGGGTTCGCGCACTGGACCTAAGATTTTCCGCAGCACTTTTTTTAAAATCCTTGCCAGAGCCCCAATCATATAGTGTAGAGGATGCAAAATCTGTCGCAGCCGGTAAAAGATATTTTCTAGCCAGTGGTATTGAAGAGTGAAACAGCTTAGCAAATCAACTGCCAATACCGTAGCCAGACATTGACGAGCGACCTTTGTAATAGTCCATTCCATTGCCCTGTTGTCTTGGGCCAAGAGTTTTAACATAGCAGTCAATATCAGGACAAGTGAATACCACTTTTCTATTAGACATCTTGCTGTTGAACGATGGGATGAAAATGGCATGTAATCACAGCCAAACCTTTTGAAACTGCTATGGGATCACCTAATTCAGTTCTTAGTGTTAACTGACAGAGTTCCAAATAGGAAGTGTCTACGGGAATATACTGAAGATGCTTTATATTGTAGTGGTGAATATGTTCTTGATTGGCTTTTCGTTCAAGAACTCGTAGGAGGGGAACATTTGAATTACCAACCCGAGATGTTTCCACAAATGAAGCGTAGAGAAATATACAAGTGTCTGTGGAGAAGGCAGGCGGGTAGTCAGCAAAAATAAAATTAGTGTTTCTGGCACTTTTACTATTGATTATATTGTGCTTAAAGCCAAGAACATCCTTTAGGTTATCGTTGAGAATAACCTTTTCGCTGGCAATAGATGAACTAATGTAGATCTTGCCCTCCTACTTCGAATAAATGAAATGAAAAGCTCCCTTTTTACGGGCGGAAATTCTTTTATTAATGGAACGACATAAATAGTCCATGCAGATGAATTCTTCGAAGTGCAACTAAATCTAAGGATAGTCTTACCTTGATTATTTTAATTTTATCTGGATCACACCTGAGGGTGGTGGTGGCAGATCATAGGGTCTTACATGAGGATTCTATATGGCATATTCTATCAGGTAACCGTGGGTATTTTTGAGAATACAGTATAAAAGAGCCACTTCATACTTTCCTTCGAATTTGATGCTTGGGGAGAGTTTCGTCCAAAAATCACTTGTTCTATTCAGATCATTGTAGAGAGGATCAGAAACATTGGACTTGAAAGTCACATAGAAATCATTGGGCAATGTTAATATCTTCAGCACTTACCCAAGAATCAAAATCTGAGTTGTATCCTAGCCAGCGAACAAGCAACTGTCTCTTGCCCCTACGAGTACGACTCTTTAATATCTTTTCAATTTGATAAATTTCGCTAATGTTTCTAACTTTTTGCAGTTCATATTCATAAAAACCGCCGAGAATCTCATCATCTTTGGTGTCTCGCCGTCGATATGTCGTGGGCTCGGTGTCCAGGATTTTGGACACTTTAAAAAGTTCGGTGCTCCATAAATAATTCCCCTTTTCAAAAATATTGGTGGTTCTATTAATTCGAACAGTATCACCAACATTGAATTTCTTCTTCACATTTTTTTTTCTTTTCCACCATTGGAATATTGCTTTAGAAAAGCATCAAATATATTTTCACTGCAGTGAACTTACCGAGGGCTTGAGTTGGACAGAGATCGATGAGATCGATGGTTGTATATCCTCATGATTTTATCTAAATAATGAATAAAGCCGGTGTGTTTTTCAGTGTACAATATCTTGAAATTAATAGACGAATCGTTCTTATTAATCGTTCAGCCAATGCAGCCTTTATCGTACTGTGACCATGATAAAGCAATGTATTATATTTCAATAGAACCTTTTGCACAAGGGGATTAACAAATTCACTACCACGATCCGTTTGAATTTTTCCATAGCCATCCTGTTCAAGAATACTTTAAATGGCCCGAGCAACTTCGCCTCTCTTTGACCGTAATGGAATGGTATAGGCATAACGACTAAAGACACTGACTGCCATCAGAATATATTTGTTGGTTGCATTTTGACGCTACTGAACTGTGTCTAAAGTTAAAAGATCAGTTTGCATTATATGCAGAGGGAAGAAGGCTTTGGTTTGCCGATATTGCTTACCACAATGTCAGTGATTCCTGTGAAGTGCTTAACTCGGTTCACTCTCTAGATACTATTCTGCTTTTTTCAATGTGCTGCCAGAGACAACTTTAGAAAGCGTTTTGGGAGATCTTAAACTTCCCGCTTCACCAATATTTTCATAGACACCTTTCAGAACTTCATCCATTTTGAACGCAAACACGTAGTGTAATGTCCGCTCCCCTTTTGCACACTGGAGGGTGAATCAATTCGTCTTCGCTTTTGACTAGCAGTCACAGGTGTTATAAAATCACTGGTGCTGCTGCTGCTGCTACTGATAGTATTTTCAAATATTGAATCTTCTTCTTTTTTAAATGGTGGTGTAAGTGTTGGTGGAGGAAAATTGTCTTGTTCTTTGATTATAATTTGTTTACTGCTAATAAAGCTTATTTGAACTTTTGATGCATATTGAAATGTGTTAATAAGCTTTTAAAAGTGTAAAAGTCATTTAAGATTCGTTATCATTCACACATTAAATCAAATAGATTATAACTTTTTCCCTGAATTAAAATTCGTTTCCCTGTGCTGTCGACTTGAACTTGATGATCACCACCAGTTTCCAGTTTCCAGATATTATAATACTCTTTTACTCTGTTCTCGATAGGTCAGTGGCAATAGGTTCCCAATTTTCATTACAATTGAATTCAATTCCTTCTCCTTTGATTGCAATGCTGCAGAATCTTGAGGAGATGTTTCCTGTTTAGAGGGATCGGCGACAGCGACGGTGGGTCTCTCACGATAAGGCTTATGCTTGTCCACACGTCGCAATGCATCTTGAAGTAAAAGCAGTTTTTTGTCATCGGCAATATTCTCATCATTAATGAATTTGCTTAGATTGTCTTCAAAATATTCGACGGAAGAGAGGACAAGTTCAAATGGTGTCAATTTATAGGGTTTAGCCATTTTCTCTCTAGAGAAAACTGTTTAGAAGTCCTGCAATTATTGGCAGTAAAAGTGTGAAAAAACTACCGCCCGCTTGAAGGAGACGTTTTCTTTTAAAATTTTGTCCCTTGTTTTTACAAGCCAAGGCGCGTACAGTGGAAAGATGTTGCTTTGTCTGTTGTCTAACACCTTCTGGCAGTTTAACATTGCCCTCGGTTAAATTTTAACAAAGTTCAGGTATTAGATTAATGAAATCATTGTCAACACCATGTTTGAGTATGGCCTTCCTAAGCAAGGGTGCTTAAGTGCTTAAAACGGAAAATAAATGCCGTTGTTCGTGTAGTTTCTTCAGTGTCATAACGCCAACTAATAGCCTTTTCTACTGTTCACCAGAAGATATACTGTAATTTCATTGTTGAAAATGTCGGTGACTACACGTAGATTCTCGGGCGTGATCTGATTAAGATCTAGAAAAATTTAATCATAGGTCTTACTAGTTGCGTGAGTGTACGCTGATAACAGAAATTTAGGAATACCGTGGTATATCTGTTTATTGAGAGTTTTTAGCGAGCTAGAATCACGAACAACTCGATAGATAATATAGATGGTGCAATTCAAAGCAAGGGTTCACATGTATTTGCTCTGATGAAACAGATTGTGTAGAAATAGGGTTATGGAAATGTGTTCATGGTGGGAGCGAACAGTGAACAGTTGTAGCATTTCCTGCGAGAACTGTTCAATGGATTCAGCCAAATCATCAATAATCAGCCACGAATTCGGTTCAATACTATTGAATCATCAAGTCCCCGTATGAATTGTATTGGTATGGTTGTGGCAATAGCTTTTATTTGATCATAGGACTCCTGCAAAGTACTATAACAATGGTAGATTTTTTTTGGCTTTTCCAAAAAAATTTTCTGACAATCTTTAATTATTTTAGCTAAAAGTATCGTCTTCCCTGACATTGATGAATCACACAGAAACGACTTGAAGGGTGTTTTAAATTGATACATGCTGTTGCTGCTGCTGCTGCTGCTGCTGTTGACAACAGTTGGACTACATCTAACTGTAAATCATGCGTGTCCAATGAATAAGTAGTAGTAGTAATAATTTTCCCTTAGATCTATCTAGTACGTTAACAAGAACAACAACAAAAACAATATTTCATGGCAGCATTTATTCGGCAACATGAAAACTCTATTTGTTCAACATCAACAACAACGATAAAAATAACACTTTATGTTCAACAAGAACAATAATATTTCATGGTCATTTATTTGCAACATGAAAAACTCTATTTGTTCAACATGAACCTGACAATGATTAAAATGAAACTTTATGTACAATAAAAAATAAAAACGCTTTTGTCCATTAACAATAACACAATCTTTACAACATTTATTTTCTTTAAACACTTTTTTTTGTCCATCAACATGAAAACTTTTTGTACATTAGCACACTTTTCTGTACAACAACACTTGAAAACAACACTTGAAAAAACACTTTGAACATGAACTAGCACAGTTGAACATTATGAATTTAAAAATGGGGTTCCCCCCCCAGGGTCGCGGGCCGAAGGCCAGCCACGGCCTGGACCCCCCACCCCCTGGGCGCCGGCCGCGGGAAGGGTCTCCCACCCCCCGGGGGCCGCGATGGAA